>NW_022103922.1:31883082-31885511 GCF_000313985.2 Echinops telfairi
GCGGATACAGAGATATTTAATGACAGGGGAAATGTTCACAATATTGTCGAACATTAACTCTTCAGTATTTTCTAAAATTTCTAATGAGAATAGGCTTCTTTTAAATTTAAAAGAACAAAAAATTGGGGTAAAGTTATTTAAAAATTCTGCCTGTTCCTCAACTGAAACCCCTACTAGTTTGACTCAAATGTCAAAAATGATCTGAGGTTAGAAACTGTTAGAATGATGACAAAGAAAAGCTGATCTTGGGAGAGCAAGGCAGTAATAGAGGGTAAGACAGAAAGGACATTCTAGCAAGATTCCAGGATTAGCTGCAATGAGGGAAGGAAGAACTCAAGATGTCCAGATAAGGGGGAGTTTTCTTACCTATTTAGACCTGCGGGCCTTGAATCCGAAAGTTATGTTACCCCTCCAATTAATTCCTTTTCCAGTAAAGTTGTTTGCCACTGTGGTCTGAGACCAGAAGTTGCCCTTCCCCCATTATAAATCTTCCAAATGCTTCACAGTAAAAATTGTTTACCATGGGTGAAATAAATCCTTGTTTGCATCATGAGGTTATTAGGCAACTCAAAGAAGAGGGCTTACCATGTGTATCTGAAACTCCAAACAAAACCAAAGAGAGCACATTTGGAGAACTACGCTGTGTTAGACAGGGTTCTCTAGAGAGATAAAACCAAATTGCTGATAATTGAATATATTTACTTATAAAGATAATTAGATATATAACACAAGAAATGAACAGTTAAATTATATACAAATAGATATATAATATGAGAAATGAAGTTAAATTATGAAGTACAAATAGCTCAGTGCAACTCACTCCCGTGAGAGAGAGTTGTGAGACACTAGCAGTCCTTCAAGTCGAGTCTACTGCCAGGTCTTCCTCTATATAGAGAGCGAGCTAGGCTATGTCAGCACAGCAGCCAATCACAAGGCAGGTCACCAACCGCCAGCCAGGTCACCCATGGCCCGTCCCCAGCTCCAGCGATGTCTTAAAGGGACCTTAACTTACAGCGACACAGTTCACAGGCTAGGCGTCCCACAGGTAGTGTAACCTGTAAGTTGAGGCACAGAACAAGCAAGGCAGCCGCACACTGGTCCAAAGATCAAAGAGCGAGAAACAAGAAAGGCGAAGCTCAGCAAGCCATTTATCTCTCCGCCCTTCAGTTAATCCCACTTGTGTTTATCGGCCAGGCTGGCACAATAAATTATCTCATACGCGCAGTTCATTAAGCTGAGCATGCACAAGAGATGAAGTTGGAGAAGTGAGCAGCACTGTATGCTCTTCGAGGGGGTTATATTTCATCCTGTAGATACCATAAAGCTACTTGGAAGATAAGTATCAAAGTGACAGGGGTAGATAGGTGTGTAGTGTGATCTAATCCCCTCCAAACGTTTCATTATAAAAATTTGCAAATGCATTAAAATGTTTAAAGAATTTTTTTTTAAAGTAAAAAAAAACTGTGTCCACACATATAGCTGACCATTATTAATTAAGTCATGTTAGCTGTGATGGTTATGGTTATGTGTCAACTTGCTTGGGCCTTGTTTCTGTGGTTTTGGCAATTGTTAATGACAAAATTTAATAGTTATCCAATGATATACTTTCATAGCTAAGTGACAATCATTGACCATGTTATAAATGGTCATCCTCCATTTTCGCATAACAACATTTTTTTAGAACACTACTTTCGAATAATGTGACCTGGCCTTTTGGAACATAACCATAGCAAGAAGTGAAGGATGGGTCTGCTTGCCTAACCATTTATCTATCCATCCTGCTATCTCATTTCTTGTCAATGAAGATTATGTGTCAGAAAAAGGCAGTTAATGAATAAAAAGCAGGCTGTATTTCAAAATGTCAACAATGGTTTTACCTGGTTGGTGATACTGTAAGTGATAGGTATTTTTACAATTTCTTCCAAAAGAAATTTGGAATTATTTTTTTGTTTGTTTAACTAAAAGTTAATTTTATTTTCACGTGTCACAAACAAAAATCGTTTTGTTCTGCTTTTTGAGAGAAAGGAGGAGCAGGTCTTCCATGTTGTGCTGTTAGAAAACATCCAGAGTCGCAGCACCAGCTCTCCAGGTGAAGGGGTACGAGGAAGAGAAAAGCGATACAAAGAGGCTGTGCTCTGCCGTTATCTGTCTGGTCGAGTCCTTCCTGGCCGAGTGGGCACCATCATAGGACGGGCTGGGGGCCGCATCATTGGGGGCCCAGGCATCATTGGCATGTGGCCCCCCATGGGTAGCCTCATTCCAGGAGAGGGTCCCACTGGCATCATTCCAGGAGGAGGAGGGCCCATCTTGGCATCATGGGTGGTCCCCCCATGTGGGGTGCCGGCATTATACCAGGGCAAGGAGGGCCCGGGAGACTGGGGGGAGGCGGGATCATCGCCCCTGCTGAAGGAGGAGCAGAGAATGGAGTC
>NW_022103922.1:31885631-31894103 GCF_000313985.2 Echinops telfairi
CTTTCTCACAGATGGAGAGTCATGGGTGAGCTATGTATCGTAGTAGCCACAATAAAACTTAGGCATGTTGCTCGACCGACCATTTGCTACCTGGAATTATTTTTATAGTGAAGGAAATTATTGCTTTTACACTAAGGGAAAAGTACTGCAAGATTGGAAGGGAGGCAAAAACAGAAGCCGACAGAAATATGGAAGGGTATTAGCATAATTTAAGAGTCAGAAGAGTTCAAGTACAGAACAAAATTAATTGACAGATTCATGAGACATTCTACAAAGCTTATCAACTCCCTACCACTGAGTCAATTCTGTTTCATGGTGACCCAATAGGACAGGGTAGGACTGTCCCTGTGGGTTTCCAAGAATGTAAATCTTTATGGGAGTAGAAACTTTCATCCCATGGAGTAGCTGGTGGTTTCGAACTGCTGACCTCATGGTTAGCATTCTATCGCGTAATTTGCTATGCCACCAGAACTGTCACTATGCTTCCTTATCTGACTTAGTTTCCCTTCTAGTTATTCTCCATTGCCTTGCTAAGAATCCAAAGAAAATATGTTTATGTTCTCTTAGCTTTCTAGGTAGTTCTAAACTTGAGCTCTAAAATCAAATCAGGTTGATCTGGATTCAAATCTTGGCTCCGTTGAATCTAAATATCCTTATTGTGAAAGAAGGCTGATAATACAAACTTTCTCCTACTGTTGTGAGAATTATGAAATAGCAATGAAGTACTTAGTATAGTGACTAGTATGATTGTTGTATTTGGGAACCTTAAGTAGGTAGTTATTATCTTTATATAGGGAACCCAGCAAAGTCCCTTAGCATTCTGAGCCTTCTCTCTAGGACGCAGTAGGCACCCAGGAAGCATCTGTGTATCTCCAGGTGATGTTTTTGTTTTGTATGATAGGGCAAAACTTTCAATAACACTCATCCATACAAGAACCATGCCTACCACTAATACATGTCATAAGAAAGCCAGAAGGGCATCACAATAGTAAATATATGGTAGTCTTGGGTCACCATTCATTGGGCATGCTCAAGGCAAGAGATCCAAACCTAAAGCCAACAACTGCCAATCTCATAAGCTTGGGATAACAGTCATCTGCTTTACACACTAGAGCATTTCAGTCTTAAGACCAAGAGAGTATGTCAGTTCCTTCTATCTGCTACAGGTTCACTTTGCGGTACAGCCCATTCACTAAGGTTATCTTCACTGAACTCATTTATCCATATCTTTTTTTTTCCTGGCAGCTCTAACAACACTGAAAAAGAAATTCACCCAATCCTGTTCTGCTTTTATCTCCAAGAAATTTAAGTTACACAGTGGCGCAAGAAATGACAACTGCTGTTAATACTTTGGAGAGCACATCAACCTTCCCCAAAGATTTCCACCACCATTATTTAATGAAGCCCCACAAACAACCTTGAGGTCCCGGGTGTGCAATTTGGAACAAGACAGCATATGACTAAGAGAGAAAGCTCTACTTTCCAGAGGAGGAAGTTAAGATAGAGGGCAAATGACTCATCCAAGGTCACATGGTAAGTCAGAGAAAGAATTCTGATTGAAAACACGTTCTCCTGGACCCTGAGGAATTTTCTTTCTGGGTTATCAATCATACCATCAACCATATTACTGCTCCCTCACAGCAAAGCTCTCTACAAAAAGGCAAATTTACCAGACACTGCCATAGTGTCGCTGATCCACGCAATGGAAAAGATCCAGTCCTTGTGTCCATCCTTGGAGAGGGAGAGAGTGGTGGGTAAAGAGAAAAAAATAAGTTAGTGAAATATAGATTAAAAGTCTGACTGAAAAATCTCTAAAAATTACAACTCTGGTGATTTCAACCCATATGGCACAGCCACATAATTTGTAGCTTGTCTTTTTTTAATCATCTTATTGGGGGCTCTTATAGCAATCCATACATCAACTGTATCAAGCACATTTGTGCATATGTTGTCATCAGTTCCAAAGCATTTCCTTTCTACTTGAGCCCTTGATACCAGCTCTTATTTTTACCCTCCCTTGTTATTTTCCTATTTCTACACTGTCTGCTGTCTCTTTTCACCCACGTTTCTGCTGTTCGCCCCCCCACCCACCCCCCCCGTTGTTTAATATGTTTATCATTGGGATCAGTTCCCACTTTCTCCCCCCACCCTCATGGTATCGCTACTCCCATTACTGTTCCTGAGGGATTTATCTATCCTAGATTCCGGTGTCAAGGGCTCTTATTTATTCCAATGTACATGCCCCGATCTAGCCGGATTTGTAAGGTAGAATTGGGTCATGATAGTTGGGAGGTGGGGGGGAAACGACCATTAAAGAACTAGAAGAATGTTGTGTATTTTGTCAGTGTTATACTGCACCCTGGTTGATTCCTGACTCGTTCTTTCCTTGTGACCCTTCTTTGAGGGGATGTTCAATTGTCTACAGATGGGCCCTGGGTCTTCACTCCAACTCTCCTCATTTGCATCGATATGGTTGGTTGTTTGGCTCTTCCGATGCTGATACCTAATCTTGTTGACAGCTCGTGGTCACACAGGCTGGTGTGCTTTTTCCATGTGGGCTTTGTTACTTCTCTGCTAGATGGCTTCTTTAACTTCAAGCCTTTAAGAGCCCAGATGCTATATCTTTTAATAGCCAGGCACTATCAGCTGTCTTCACCACATTTGCTTATGCACCCATTTTGTCTTCAGCAATTATGTCTGGAAGGTGAGCATCCCCAGATATTAGAACAAAGAGTTCTTGCATTGAGGGGGGGGCTTGAGTAGAGGCCCAAGGTCCATCTGCTACCTAAATACCTAACATATAAATATATGTACATAGACCGATATCCCTAATGTTATATATTAATATATTTACATGCCTACATTTATTCCTCTATGAATATCTTTTGCCTCCTAATTCCTCCATTTCCTTTTATGTTCCTCCTGTCCCGATTTCATGTTCAACCTTCATTCAGCTCTCAGTAATTCCTCTCAACTACATTGTACTTGCTCAAACCCCACCAGGCAGGCATTCCATGGCCTCCTTGTCATTGATTTCAGAGCTCTTGTTCCCATGTCCCTGAATGTGTTGGCTCCCCCCTCCCTTTCTCCCACCTCCTCGAGGAAGTCTAAAAGTTGGAATAAAATTGACACCCCTGAGCATGCCCAGTGAACACACAGCTCCGTAACGTCTCTAGTACTGGTGGGTGTCTGATTTGGAGGTCTAGACACAATCACCTAACCACCCTCTAGCCCACTCCCCACCCTGGGCCCCTGGCCCTGTGGCTATCACCAGCTCCTCTGCTGTTCACTAGTCCCTCTATGTCTCCGCCAGAATGTCATTTTAGTAACGCAGCCTCTCCCAATTCTCTTCCGAAATAGTACCAGAGCATTCTTCACCAATACTCCCTCCCTATCCCCTTAAGCTGCTTTACTTCTGTCCAAGGCAGTTACCACTCTCTGGACACCTACCGACCCACTGCCACTGGCTCCTTTATCACATAGACTCTCTCAACATGCCTGGTACTCCAGATAGGGAAACTTGTTTCTAGTCTGATATTTGTACCCCTACACCTTACCACATGCTCCTGGAGTCTGAAGAAATCTAAAGGATACGACCCCTTTCCAGGAGAGCCTGTGAATAGAGGGTCCATGCTACACAGGCCCTGATCATAAGACCAAGGCCCCCTCTGTAAATTACTGGGAAAACTTACATCTCCCACGCACACAGGATCTAGTGTTGGCAGCCGGTAGATGGCAAGACTGTTGGGGTTGTCTCCTCCCGTGGCTAACAGGGTTCTGGAGGGATTCAGTTCGATGGCATGAATACCACAGCCCTGCTGGGTCACCCCTCCAGGCTCACGGTCTTTCAGAATGGGAATCTTGGTAATCTGGCTTGTCTGTACATCGACGACAAATAGCTACAAGATAAAAGGGATAAAGAAGTGGAACCATTTCTACTGAATGTGACTCACACTGTAACAAACACCATTCACTCAACTACCCATCACACACTGTCTACTACATGCGAGACCCTAAAATTAGTAAAGGCACAGTTAAGATTACTAGTCAAATGAAACATGAAAATTAGTAAATACAGCATAATTTTTAGAGGTTAAGAATAATGTGTTAAATAAACAAATGAGAAAGCAACAAACTCCGGATGGTCACAGATGGTTTCACATGTCTTGCATTAGGTCAAATACCAAAAAATAGTTTCCATCCCCTAGGACGTGTTTTATACGTTTAAACCTCATCTGCTCATTCATGGGTGTTGTGTGCCATCAAACCATTGTGATACCAGTAAATGGATCTGCCACTTGGAAAAATCTGAGTTTCTTCTATGGAGTTTGAGAGCTGGCTAAAACGTTAAGACTTCTTTTAATCTAGCCTTAAGACATGGCTCCATTTCCACCAACCAGATAAGTCAGGGTGGAAAAGGCTTTATTTATTCATGTCCAAGAGAGCCTTATGTTCAACCTTTCCAGCTTTAGGGCTGAACAGATAAAGAGTTGCATGCCACAATAGTAACTTTAGTTGTGGTATCTTAGGCAAGTCATTTAAATCTTCCTGACTCATTTCTCATCTGTAAAACTTGCTTAACATGATCAACTTAACAGGGGTCCTATTACTTGGAAGAAGTTACAGCCAGAGTGCTCCTTAGAGGCCTGGATGTCAAGACTTTGTTTCATGTACTTAAGACATGATGTCAGGAGAGACCAGTCATCATGCTTAGCAAATTAAAAGGTCAAAAAATAGAGATGGATCGACATAGCTATAACACCAAGTTCAAACATAAGAACAACTGGGAGCCCCACCCCCAGCCAGTCCTGAGGCTTTGGGGCTCTGCTCAAGGGGGTCCCTCTGGGACATGGGAGCACAGTGAATGGTGTGACTCTTTGCTGGGCATGCCTGCACAGTAGGGTATGCTGGGCCCCTCTAGGGTTTCCCGTATGGGCTCCAAAAAATCTCTTCCCTTTTGCTTAAAAGAAGAAAAAAAAAGAACTAGGAGGGTGGCGTGGGACCATGTCTTGTGGTGGTGTACTGACTTAAGGGTACCGAACACCACCACCACCACAATAGGGTTGCTAAGAGATCTACCAGTGTTTGCAAAGTACCTAGCACATAGCTTGGAATAGACTAGGTGCTTAACAAATACTACTACTACTACTAATTATTATTATTGAATATGTCTAGTTTTGCACGGTGTAGAAAAGGTTATGCACTGGATGGTAAAACCACTAGATATTAGGGGTCTGTAGAGGAACCAAGAGTTTACCCCCAACTTCCCTCTCATCCTTGCAGAGGAATCACAAACCACCACGTAAAGGACAGAATCGGTTTGCTCTGTCTTGGAAACAAGGATGTGGATGAGCTACCAAAGAACCTCTGTGCAAGCCCTCTGACAAGGGGCCAAGGAGGCCTGCAGCTCCTCTAAGGCAGTGGTTCTCCACCTTCCTAATGCTGCAGCCCTTTCGTACGGTTCCTCATGTTGTGGTGACCCCCAACCACAAAAAACTATTCTCGTTGCTACTTCATAACCGTCATTTTGCTACTGTTATGAATCAGATGACCCCTGTGAAAGGGTCGTTTGACCCCCAGGTTGAGAACCACTGTTCTAACATGTCCCAGAGCAAGGCTGCTCCTCATCAACACAATGGGATCCCGGCCAGTAACCAGGAGCATGGCAAGGGAAGCTGGAAGTGATCTGGCTCCCGCAAGTCAAAACCCAAGAACTAAGGGGGAAAAGGGGTGGCTAGTAAGACTAACACGAGTGAGCACATCTCTACATACATACGTGCTTGCATAGAAAGATGCATGCAATTATATATATATATATATATAAAGACCAGCGCAGTTTTAAAAAGGGGGAAGCCTCACAAACGTTTCTAAAACTCAAGGGTCTTTACACTGGAGCCTAATGGAGGGAAAACCCACGTCCAAGGCAGGTAAGATACTTAACGACTGCAGTCAACAGCAAAAGGCCAGTTCAACAGGCATGAACGTTGGAAAGTAGGAGGCAAGTGCAGTCACAGAGGAATCCCTTCCCTGTCTCACACTGAGGAAGAGAGAAGAGTAAAGGAGCCAGGCCAAAGAGAAACAACAAAATATGGGCAATCTAAATCAAAAATGAAAAATGTGTATATCCTAAATCAACGGCGATAGGTCAATAGAACTAATCACAGTGCAGTATGTTTACATTAGTCACACCCAGGGGGTTGAAAAGCTATACAATGGACCATGTAAAAATAGAGACCACAGTCTCATAGGGCAACTCCATCAACTGGCCCAACATAGTTCACAACATCAAGATCTGGATCTTAGTTAAGAGAGTAGCATCTGGGTTCTTCAAATCTCCTGAGCGGCCAGGCATCTAAGAAAGACACTTCTATGGGTCTCTACTTCCAAACAGTCAACGATGATTTAAAAGTAGGGCTTTGAATGCGTACATTCCAGTTAGACCCTCTGATGAGAAAAGAATGTGCCTTTCCAACCCAGATCATCTGAATCAGGGTGTCTGGATCCACAAGAGCCCCAGGTGATGCTTTCAGACAACAAGTGATTCTTGGGTGTACTTCACTCAAAAAGAGAGACAAAATGATAACCAGACAGGGAAACTAGAGTGCTGGAAACAAACAATATAATTAAATGTGGTACTGATATATTGTGATAAATATAACGAATGTGACAGAAAAGTTGATGTAGAAACTGTCAAATGGGGAACTTAACTTGATATGTAAACTTGTGTTAAGTGAATAAGCTTTTTAAAGACAAGAATAACATGACCCTAGGGGCCAGTCTACCTCTAAACCCTGTTTGCCTGCCCACCTGCATCCTGCTGTACAGGATGAGCTCCCCAAGCCAGACTCCGGAACTGGCAACATTTTGGACTTTGAGAAGTAGGCGATTTGGTTCACTCAACAAACTCGAAAAGTTTGCTGTCTGTGTGTCTCCAATTACCAAACAACACAACACAGTCGAGAAAATCCGTAACACAGAAAAGGTGACTACCACTATCACGAGATACCGAGCGAACAATGGGGTGTGTCTTCTTTCAAGTCCCCCAGTCACACACTGGTCTTACGTCTATGAAAATGTGACCCCATACACAGTAGTTTATTTTTCATAAACATTAACACCTTTCCCAAGAATAAATATATTGCTACATAATCTTTGATGGCAGCTCACTGCATGGACATGCTAGTATTTATTCAATGTACTCCCTACTAGAGAATATTTATGTTGTTGCCAGTTTTTTGTTTTAAGTATAAAACACTGCGGGGATCATCATGTACCTCAAATTCAGGTACCTGTATTATGTCAAGATCTCTTGCACTTTGAACTCTGAATCCAAAATGCCTCTCCTGAAGACAGGCTGGCTGAGACCAGACATATTAAGTTCTGAATTCTAATTTTTCCCCACTAGAAACAAGACACTGCAGAAAAGGGGCTTATGATCATAATTTATGATCGTCCTAGACTTAAGTGACATTAATTCTTTACAGGCTTCACAGCTAGCAAAATCCAGTAAATTGATTTCTAATCCCTGGCTCTGGAGGTCCTTGTTAAAAACTGAGTTAAATGTTGGGAATCAGCTTTGGTACTATGCCTAAGCTTTCACCAAGTGATGCCAACCAACCTGAAAAACAAAAAGCTAAGTAAAAGGACTGGCCTACTAGCCTGAACTCATACAAATCCTAATTTCTTCCTACAGAAGATAGAAACTGACTTCTATAGTAACCAAGGATAGCAGATGCCTCCCTCTTTCCAACATTCATATAGACAACACTGAATGTAGACATTATCCAGAAAAGAACAATTTCTACAGGACAGTCTCAACTCTTTATTCCTTCATGGTATTTCCAAGCGGAAGTCTCCTCATAATTAATAGGAAGCCTTACATATCAACTATTTATCTGGTATATTAAGAGACCATAAACTTTCAATGTCATTCAAACACTAATAAAATCCCTTTTCTCTTATTTTTTCAGTATCCCCCAAACATGTTTGCACACTAAGTTAGAACTGCTCTTATTTTGAGCTCCAAAACACTTCCTGTGCGAATGGGGTGGAGTAAGGACTCCTTTAGCTGCACACCCAACACTGTTATTGATCCCTACAATGCTCCTTCCCCCCCCAAAGATGTGTGTTCAGTTTTTTGACCAGCCAAGAGAAGTCATAAATGTTAACTGGATAAGGCCACTTTCACCATTGTTTTAACAAGAAAAAGCAAGACTCGTCTGGCTGAACTAACACTTAAAAAAAAAAGGTATTCATTACATAAACAATGTCAACAATAAAATAAATTTTAGAATGCAAGAGAGAACACTCATCAGAATTATCTCATTTCAAATCTATTTTTCGTTTGTTGGGTCCCTCAACCATATGCATATGCAATTATACATAGCTATAATCAGCAGAGATTAAGAGTTCTGTATTTTAATTTATCAATGGTGTTACACATTACAAGCTTCATAATCATATTACTGTCTA
>NW_022103922.1:31895423-31899517 GCF_000313985.2 Echinops telfairi
GCCCTCTCCCAGAGAAGTGTTCCCATCCTCCCTAGTCACAAACCCTCTTGCCCCATTATTTGCCTTCATAGCACCAAATGTTTTTCTTTTAGCACTTAACACACAATCCCACCTTATTAACTTTAATCCTTTCCCCCTCCCAAGGTAATCACAGAAGGCACAAAACCAAACTAATTTTCTCTACAAATACTGCTTCTTAGTACTCATCCTGTTATCTTCTCAGTTACCCAGATTTAAGATAACAGAATCAATCTGACTTATTCCCTGCAATGAATTAAATCTCAACAGGTCACCATCTGCAGATTTTACCTGTCTGTTACAGCATCTCTTCACTGTCACTATCCCAGCTTGCCACCTCATTTCGCTCCCAGTTACACCACGGCACTGGTGTATGACTGCTCTCTCTAAAGCATTACTCCAACTACATCAATCCTTACTCAAAAATCCTTTGGCCATACGTTGCCACTTCCTATAGAATAAAATCTTAGCTCCACATTCAAAAATTTCCACAATTTGGTCTCTATCAACCTTTCTAACCATAACCTCAAAACCCTCTTCTCAATACTTAAGAGCTCTTACCTACATTGGATTCTCATAATCCTCGATAGTCAACTCTTTTCCCCATAACAATCCAGATTTCTAGTTTCTCTTTAAAAAGACAATCTGCTAACCCTCGGTGTAAATGCCTGCATGGCAACACCTGAGTGAACAACGCGTAAGGTTCTTCACAGTTTCCAGCACTCGTCAGTCGTAGGCCTGACAAGCCTGACACCTACCTCCACTCCCCACCCCACCCAATTGAGCTTTGCTGTCTGATTCTGTAGGCAATCCGAGTGTGTCTTCCGGGCAAGAAAACGTACCTAGCCATCCTGAATTATAGTGTTGGCAAAGAATATCCAAAGTAACATAGAATGGCAGAGAAACAGATCTTTCTGCAAGAAGTCAGCATGCCCCTTAGAACTGAGGATGAAAAAAAAGAAATGATGATGAATCTTGTTCTCACCTATCTTGGACCTGTGGTCAGAAGAGACCAGTCCTTGCAAAAGAACATCCTGCTTGGTAATATAGGTGGTCAGTGGAAAAAGAGGAAGTCTCAATGAGATGGATGGCACAGTGGCTGCAGTAATGACCTCAAACCTAACAATTGTGAGGATGGTGCAGGGCCGAGCAGTGTTTTGTTCTGTTGCACACAGGGTTGCGATGAGTGGGAGCTGAGTCAAGGACACGTAACAACAAAGACAACATCCTGAACCACCGCACCAACTTCCAAGTAAGGTCATACTACCTCCACTTCTTTAAGGAGCCCTGGTGGTACTGGCCAATAAGCACTGGACTGCTAATCAGAAGGTAGGCGAGTCAAACACACCAGTTGCTCCTGGGGAGACATTCGAGGTTATCTGCTCCCATAAATATTTAGTCTCAGGAACTTAGAATAGGGTCACTATGAGCTGAAATCAACTAAATAGCAGTGGTTGGTTGGATGGATGGTTGGTGACACGAGCCAGTTAGTATTGGCTGCTAACTGCAAAACTGGCTACTGGAAGCCACCAGCTGCTCTGCTGGGGAAAGATGAAGCTGGGTGCTGCTTTAAAGACGGTCTCACAATAGGATCACCATGAGTTGGAATTGACTCGATGGCAGTGGCTGTACTTCCTTTAAAGACAGTGAAAAACTGACCATGTCCAAATGCTGTATAGTGTATTACATTTTTAAAGTAAAAAACAATTTTTGTAATGATCTTATTATGAATGAATGAACAAAACACAGGTTGGCTATCCTTGCTATTATTCCTTTGTGCATTGGGCCTAAGCAAATTTAGGGCAGTTAAATGATTGCCCCCAGTTGAGAGTATTAGGGAAATTCACACATGAAGGCCTACTGCCTCATTAGCAGTTTCAAATACAATCGATCCAAGTCAGCTAGCTTGGAAATGACTTGGCTTTCCAGCATTTGTAAACACTCAGTAAAATGCTGATGAATATTTTGATCTACTAGCTCCCTTGCAGCGGGGCACAAGAGAAACAGTTTCTACTGACAGGTTATTTTAAAATAACCCTATATAAGTAGTATGGGTATACTTTTCCTACTGAACACATTTAATATAATTTCATTAGTGGTCCAATTCCAACAAAAATCCAATTTACTAACGAATGCAACATGAATTCTTCCTCCCCTGTAATCTGTACATATTATTCAGAGGGAGTTTTAGTTGTTTAAATGCCGTTCCTTGCTTTCATCGTGAGGGTGCTCCAGGGGGATGGTGAAAGTACTAGAAAAGACTTTGGACTCCTTCGATCACAACTGGTACTTTTGAGTAAGAAAGATATTGTTGCCGACATGAAATATTTTTTTCACATGTGATCAGGTACTTTCTCAGTACTGACTACTACACTTCACTTCAAATGGGAAAACAAAGGCATAGGTGAGCAAATCATTTGCCAAAAGTCACAAAGTCCAAAGGCATAGTGGTTGTGCATTGGGCTGTGATCTGCAAGGTCAACAGTCCAAAACCACCAGCCGCTCCTTGAGAGAAAGATGGGACTTTCTACTCCTGTAAACAGTTAACAGTCTCGGAAATCCACAGGTTTTACCGTCCTCTAGGGTCATTATGAGTTGGCACCGAGTGGATGACAGTGAGTTGTTTTTAAAACACAAAAACAAACACAAAGTCCAGAAAACAGTGTTCCAGGATTTCCCTATTTTGTTCTGGAAAATCAGACTCCAGTTTTTAAAAAGAAAAGGAAGCAGTCTCATGACACAAACACTTTAGATCATAAAGATGCAGGAAGATGACAAGAGGCAGCAGGTATGATGGGTAGGTTAAATTACTACTTCCAATACTTACTGTACTAGCCTTCAAAATGTCTCACCTTCCTGCCATTGTCTCGATGCCAACTCACATCAACCCCTTTGGACAGGGTGGAACTGCCCCTGTGAGTTTCCAAGGCTGTAACTACTGATGGGAGTAGAAAGCCTGGTCTTTCTCCTGAACCACGTCACCAGCTCTCCCTTAGGCTTGAAAATAGTGGCGACAAACTCAAGACGAGACTAGGATGATTAATTCTGTTTACACTCTGAGGGCCTATGTGGGGTGTGAAATTAACTCCTGAGGAGACTCTCTACTTCCAATGACAACTGATGGCAGCCCTCTTAGGCCACTGAGTTGAACAGCTTGAGAGACTACGAGAAGGGAATTTCTGTGGCGGAAAGCTGCCACTCTTCAGATGCAAGGTTTCTGTATAAGCTAAGAACCCTTAACAGAAGAGGAAATAAACACGTGGCTTCCCACTGCCACAGCATTACTTCCTTCATTGAAATAAAGGTTCAAATCTTTACCTACTTCCTTCTTTGTCTACACACTAGAGGACGACAACTTCTTGCCCTGGAGCACCTAGAGCAAACTGTCTTCTACCTGCTCTAAGATGCTTCTTTGTTCAGGCCCACGCTACTTAGGCTTGGACTACATTACCCCGTGAGGTGGGGTGAAAACAGATATAGGTCTAGAACCAATCTTTCCTCATACATTTTTCAGAATCATACCCTCTCTCAAGTCCTGGCTTTTTCACGTGGTATTTTTTTCACAACATGCTACTTGCACCTGCTTCAATCCTATGTATTGTTTAACTTTTTAAAAATCGGTGTCTGTCAAATGCAGCTTGTTGGCAAGGAGTGGGGAGCCAGTGGAGGGGGGCTGAGGGCTTGGCCCCATGCCAGCTATGTGGACAACTGCCCCTCCCCCCAGAAGAATCTACTTGAGAGGATGGCAATGAAGCTGCATCTAGGGGAGAGGGGCATGTCTGATCAGAGCAAATGGGAGCACTTGGGAGGAAGAGTAGAGCACATCCTGACCCACCAGGCCTGGAGGACGACATCCCCGCTCTGAACAGCCAACGGAGAGACTGGACAATATGGCTGATCCTACCACAAGACACGCCATCCCTTGATGGCCCCGGGCTCTTAAGGGGGACAACACTGGAGAGTCAAGTGTCGGGACTGACTCTGAGACACCAAGGCAAACCACAAAAGCGTGTGGCAGAGCACCCGAGGGAGTACAAAGGACAGACTCGGGGGCCAAAGCATGGTACCCCATCGGT
>NW_022103922.1:31900024-31902354 GCF_000313985.2 Echinops telfairi
CATGCAACACTCGGGAGTAGCTGGCTTCGCTCTGTAGCTTGACTTCTCGGCCCTTCAGGTAGTACACTAAGGACCTCTTCACTGGGGGGAGTCTTTTCCTTTTCTGAAGTGAGCGATCCCAGCCAAACTGTGGAGAGCAAACTAGAAATCAGGGTTGTGCCTACCTTTTCTTCCGAACAAGGGCTTCTACTGTATTAGGGAAATAACACCAAGAACCCATCCTGGAGCTTTTACTAACAAAAGCAACAATACAAGCAGCTCGCTCCAGAAAGTGGTTTAACCTTTCCAACACTGAAACAGTACTGCTCCTAGTCAAACCTACCTGTGTGAATCACAAGGCTATAAGGGAATGGAAGCAGAAAACAGGAGGTCAGATTCCCTCGACAGTTTTGGAGTGAGGCATTCACATTTCCCAGAGCTACACGGGAGTTACTCCCAGACCAACACAGGAGTTACTTCCAGAGCTACACGGGAGTTACTTCCACCAACATGGGTTGCATCTCTGCCCCCTCCTCCGGGTCAGCCTGCACTCCACCCCCCACAGAGCCTGAGGAGAGCTACCCAAGGCCAGACAGGGGCTCTAGCTCCTCCGGGGATGCTCTAAGGCATTCATTCAGTGCCTAGAATATAAAGACCAATTACAACTCAATAACAAGATAACTTAAAATTGGACAAAGGACTTGAATTGACATTTTTTCCTTTACAAGGGACCAATATGCACAAGAAAAGATGGTCAGACACCACTTCACACCTCACAGTATGGTATTTAAAAAGGGAAAAATAAATGATCGTGAGGATATAAAGATACATAAACATAGAGAAACAGAAGCCATACGTTTGTTACTTGTAGGAATAGAGTATGGTTGAGCAGTTTGGTGGTTCCTTAAAGAAACACATGTAGACTCACCATGTAACCAGCACTTCCACTCCTACCTAAGCGGGTTCCAAAAGTTCAAAGAAAAATTCCATTATCTTCCAATCCCATTTTCCAAGCATTTTTTAAAGTCTTCTCATTATAAACTCAAAGAACTGCAAACAGGTACACAAATCCATGTATAAGCACGTTCTCATGTCTATCATCCGCTCAACGGATAATCAAAATGCGGTATCATGCAATGGAATATTGCTCAGTTGTAAGAAGGAAGTATCGACACCTGCTACAAAAGGAATGAGCCTGAAAGCGTTATGCTAAGTGAAGTGACTGACTGGCTGCCATCTAGCTGGTTCTGACTAACAGTAACCCTGTAGAGTGTTTCCGAGGCTTTAAGTTGTTATGGGAGCAAGCAACCTCTTCTCCCTGGGAACAGCTGGTAGGTCTGAACCCCCAATCACGTAAGGGTTAGCAGTCTCATCCCCACCTGACAGCACCACCAGCACGCCGGTTATCAAAAACTATCTATCTATAGCACATTACAGTCTATGAGATGACCAAAACAAAAAATTCTATTGAAAAAGGAGATTGATGGTGGTGTTGGGGAATGGAAGCAACTACTCAATGGGTTAGGCTTTCTTCTGAAGTGATGAAAATGTTTTGGTGTTTGATGGCGGTGGCTGCACAACACTATGAATGAATGAAGGCCAGTAAACCACTCACTTTAAGATAATTAATGTTCTAGTATGTGAATTTCACCTTAATAAAAAATTTTAAAGGAAAAAAAATACTTGCATTGTCGGAAAAGCATTTTAAATGTTACAGAACTCATGGCCTATTATTACAGAGTATTTTAAACACATAGGTCTTTGAGATACACAAGTATTCCATAGCGATCCTTAGGCTGGCAGGCAACACGGGGCTTTCATCTTCATGTACCCTGAATGACGCCCTCCGAGTCTAAATGCTTCCTCCGAGGTCTCTTAAAAAGCAACCAAATGACAAAGCTCTAGAAGAGGCCTGAGCAGAGTAGAAAGGGTGGGAAGGAAAAGTGAAGACTAAACACTGCAACCTTTTGAGACACGAAGAGGCCTAAAGAAAGAGACTCCCCTGGAAACTTACAAGCCATGGAAAACAAGAAAAAGAAAAGCCATGTGGGCCTAGGAAAAGTAACAAGAGGAAGACGCCATCACCATATAGGAGGCACTAGAATAGTGGTTCTCAACCTTTTAATACCGTTCCTCCAACCATAAATTATTTTCATTGCTACTTATCACTGTCATTTTTCTACTGTTCTGAATCGGGCAACCCCTGTGAAAGGGTTGTTCGACACCCCCATCCCCACCCCAGGGTTTGAGACCCACAGGTTGAGAACCGCTGCATTAGAAAGAAGAGTAAAGCTATCCCTTCCCCAAAGATGGGGGGCTCAATCCCCGAGAGGTTCTAGAGCCTGAGAAGA
>NW_022103922.1:31903361-31906245 GCF_000313985.2 Echinops telfairi
ATCCAAGTGCCCAAAGGCCCAAACTCAAAGGTATCCACAGGAAGGCACTTTCCTTGTCGACCTACGAATACTGGCCCCCTCCCGGGCCCCCAGGATGGCGGGTTTCACTCGCCTACTCTCTATCTCCTTGGAGGTTTTGTTCCTGATCCCTTTCCAATTCGGCTTCCCCTCCCTCCAAGGCCTCATACCCGGCTACGGCCCCGAGGAGGAGGCCCCATTTCCGAGTTCCCCTTCCTTAGGCTCCTTACTCTTCCGGCCTGTAAGCCTCCTAGTGAACTCCGGCGGGCCCCCACTCCTGGCCCGACAGGCCTGGTCCCCCGTGTCCTGTGCCTCGGACTGCAGATCTCGGGCCCCGTTCCCGTCCCATCTGCGGACCCTCCTCTATCCGGATGCCTTGGCCTACACATCCAAGTTCCAGCCTCCCTCCCAACCCTCACCTGCGGGCCCTGAGCGTCGCTCCCAGCTCCCGGCGAGGCGGGCGCTTTCCGCTTCCTGCTAACTGCTTTCCGGGCCATAGTGGGCAGCGCCGCCGCGGCCCCGCAGCCACATGGGGCGGGGGGAGCGAGCGGCGGCTGGACGGCGGGTCATACACTGGGCCCCGGGGCCGCGCACCGGAGGGCGCCCGGCCCTGAGAGTGGCCCGGCCCCGGGGTGGTAAGCCAAAAAACGGGGAGGCGGACAGGAGGGCAGGAGAGAGGAAAAACCGGGAATGGGGGAGAAGAGCGGCCGGGGAAGGCAAGGCCGGAACAAGAAGCTTGCGGTCGACCGAGTCTGAAAAGGACGGCGAGCAGCTAGAACCAAAACACCCCCTCCCCCGCCCCGCGCGCCGTCACCCTCGCGCAGCCGCACTTCGCAGCGCGTCTCCACGGTGACTCGGCAAGGACGGGGGGCGGGGCTTAGCGCCCGGAGGGAAGTGGTGGCTGTTGCCCCGCCGCCCCCTCGCCCCCTTGCCCCTTTCCAACGGTCGTCCACCGGCCGAGGAAGTGGGCCGGCTGGACGCTGACCTCGGACCCCAGTCTGCCCAGCCCCAGGCACTCGGCAGCGAGGACACCATCCCTGCTCTGGGGAAGGAAACCCCCCCACACCCAGCACAGGCCTTTAGCCGGGAGCCCCCACGGGGTACCTCCCTTCTAGTGCACCTCTCTCCTGCAGGGTCCGGTGGCACTGGGCCGGGCGCTGCGGGGAAAGCCAGAAGCCGCTTCCCTCGCAGGGTGCCGTCGGGCAGGGACTCCACACTTGCTGGGCCAGATCGACCACAGCTTCCCTCTGCGGCGATCCTCCCCACCACCACCAGCCCAGGCTGTCCCTCGAGCCTCCAGTGTCCACCCCTGGGAGCCTTCGGTTTTCCACCCGCCTTCTCCGTGTACCCCTCCTTCCCCCACTTTGCTCCACCCTTGCTTTTCTGTGTGGCAAATGTCCCGCAGTGTCCTCTCCCGTACGCTGACCTCACCGCCTTTGGAGTCCTATGACCTGCCGTCCAGGGTACACACGGTTTCTTGTTCTTTGTGAAATAGACCTCAGGCCCCCAATAAAATTATTTAAAAAAAAGAAATAGACCTCAGGCTGGATTTCAGGTTTCCTATGTCTCCCATGCAGTCCTGTACTGCAGGGGCAGACAGTGGCTGCAGCCCGTATCTCCCTCAGGGCCCAGCTTTCCTCCCGGTAAGGAAGGTTGAATGTGGACTGAAAGGGGTCCCTATCCAAACAAGCGGGCTTCTGCAAGATCACCCTTGCCTCCATTTCCAGAAGATCCTACAGGAAGGAGTATGAGGGCCAGCTACCACTTTCCTCAGGCAAAGAAACCCTTCGAGGAAGCAGGATGCTCTTGCTTGGGGCTGGCGTCTTAGACTGTGGTGCCCAGTTAACCTGCTGGTCCCTTCAGGCTTCTGGCCTCTTGCCTCCAGGGAGCTCTGCTGGCCCATCGAAAGTTCTGCCTACAAGGAGATTGGCATTTGTTTTCTAAGCCGAACCCCAAATCAGATTGAGGCAGGGTCTTCGGGCATCCCAAATGGGCACTGCCATCAACCCCTAATGCCATTTGGGAAAGGCAGGCCCATCTTACTTGTTCAGGCCGGTCCCCAACGAGTGGGTCAGGGTTCTTTTTTGAGTCTGCTGTTCTGGTTCTCTCTTGCCTCACAATGCCCTGAATGACCCAGGAGCCCATTGGGCAAAGTCTGGAATTCCTTTGAGACTTGCCAGGTTTGGGCTGCCTGGATCCTGGTCTTCTCTGCTCTTGTCACAAGGGTGCAACTAGACAGGCTGCAGACTCATTCCTGAGATCCATGCTTCATCTTGACAGGGATCCTGCAGCCCAGGAATCACCCTTGAAAGCACTTTCCAGCAGATCTCAATTTTTGTGGAAATGAACGTCAATTTGGAAATTTGAAACCCAACCCACTGCCATCAAGTCAATCCTGATTCTTATGAATATGTATTCATATATATATGATATATCCAAAGCTTTGTAAACCTTTATAGGAGCAGTCTCATCTTTCTCCTGTGGGGTAGCTGGTGGGTTTGAATAGCTGGCCTTGGTTAGCAATCTAACACTTAACCGGCAGTGTCACCAAGGCTCCTTATTTGGAAGTTTAGAAGTGCACAGTTACTTTTAAAAGACTGACAATTGGCAATGACTTAGAATGACTGGAACTCACACGTTGCTAGAGGGCATATTGGTGATACCACCAATGTGGAAAAATCTGTACCAGCACCTATTAAAACTAAGCAATTCTATTTCTGATAAGTCCAACAGAAACGAGTATATATGAGGGGGTACCCCCAAAACTATTTTCTCCCCAAAGCTATGTAAATTTTTTTTATCATTTTATTAGGGGCTCATACAACTCATCACAATCCACACATCAATTGTGTAAAGCACATTTGTA
>NW_022103922.1:31908477-31923668 GCF_000313985.2 Echinops telfairi
GGAACTGTTGGTCCCGTTGTTTTCTCCTCCAGATTGTTGATCCAGCCTGCAGGATGTATTTTCATTATTACAAATTGAACATAATTAAAGCATAGTGATTCATCACAAAAATAATGTAACTATATATTGTGAAATATTTATTTCTAATTACAAATGAATGAAATTTTGTCTTGGAGCATGGTGTAGCATGGGTAACAGTCTTCACGCCCGGGTAGGCATATGAAGGCATGTCTGCTTGTGGGGGGACCCACCTGGAGACACAGAGAGGAGCGGTGTCTCGATTCCTAAGACCATCGGAAATATGTGTTTATATTCCCGATGGTCTTAGGCAGGGGTCCTCAAACTACAGTCCGTGGGCCACAAGTGGCCCACAGAGGACATTTATCCGGCCCACCAGGTGTTTTTGCCCGTTTTGTTTTTTACTTCAAAATAAAATATGTGCAGTGTGCATATGAATTTGTTCCTAGTTTTTTTTAAACCATAGTCCAGCCCTCCAACGGGTCTGAGGGACAGTGAACTGGCCCCCTGTTTAAAAAACTGCCCCCCTGGTCTTAGGTGACTTCTGTGAAAGGGTTCTTCGACCCCCAAAGCGTGATTAACAGTTTAACCTAGTGGAATGAACTCCAAATGCACTATCCCCCTCACATCAAAAAAACAAATGAGGGCAGGGAGACAGTGGTCGGTGTAAGATATGAAAATACAATTTATCAAGCGATCACAAGGGGGCTAGTGGAGGGAGGGGAAAAAGAGCCGCTATCAAGGGCTCCAATAGAAAGTAAATGTTTAGAAAATAATGATGGCAACATATGTACAAACAGGTGTATGGATTGTTATAAGAGCTGTAAGAGCCCCCAATAAAATGATCTTTTAAAAAAAAGAGCGTCTTGATCTTTGATTTCACTTGACGAGCTTTTGGGGGGATGAGGTGATGATGGCATCTTCCACTGACTTGACTGATGTTTGCTTTCAGGGTTGTAAGAAGAACACCCTGTCTCCTCAGCAGTAGTGACCTTGGGGAAAAAGCCTGGTCACTTTGGAGCTGTACTTTCTAAGCACTGCATGTTTCCACTTGACACATTTTCCGGATCAGTCAGAACCCAGGGCACACACTTTGCAGTGACCTTTCTCATTCCCAAATCTTCCATTAAAATTCGCTGAACCGAGCTCCAAGACAGTCCAGCTAACTCCCTTGTCTCATCAGTGGTCCATTGTTGGTCTTCACACACCAGGGCACTAAGTTTGGGAAGTTGGCATGTCCAGAAGGAGGTTTGTCATCAATCAACATTTCACCTTTTTTGAAATGAGAAAACCACTCGTACACTTGAGTTTTCCCATAGTGTTGTCCTAAGCTGTGTTCAACATCACAACAGTTTCGGCAGCATTTTTCCTACGCAAGAACAAAATGTCACAGTTTCACCCGGTTCTCTTAAATTGGCTATCACAAAAAATGAAGTTTGAGCGAAACTGCTTTTATGAAAAAATTCAATGTGACCAGAGAGGACGACTCTGGGTGCACTAACTCAGAGTGAGTTGCTAGATGCTTGCCTAGCAGGAAAAATTCGTTCTAGGAAAGCTCTTCCGAGCAGACCTTTTTTTCCACGGCTTTTTGGGTACTCCCTTATACGTCCACCAAAAGACATGTTCAAGAATGCTTACAGCAACTTTGTTCTACTAGCCCCACAGTGGAAATAGTTTAAATGTCAATAGCATAAAAGATATATTGCAGTTTATTCACAAAATGGAATACTACACAGCAATATATATGACTGAATATTCATGGGTAAATTTTACAAAGTTGAGTGAAATTAAACACAAAGCAATTAAAAACCCTAACGCTGCCATTGAGTTGATTCTGACTCATAGCAATCCTATAAGACAGGTGGAACTGCCCCTGTGGGTTTCTGAGACTGTAACTCTTTTGAGGAGTAGAACGCCTCATCTTTCTCCCTTGGAGCGACTGCTGCTTTTGAACTGCCCACCTTGCAGTTAGTAGCTCAAATCATAACCTCTACACCATCAGAGGACCCTCCAAGAAATATATACTATCTAATTTCATTTTTTGCCAATCTATCCCCTACCCCTTTCTTGTGAAGTGCAAAAACAAGCACAATTGATAGTAATAGACATCAGAATATTTGTTACCCCTGTGGTTCCCAAAAGAGTTACAGTCTCAGGAGCCCACAGGAGCAGTTCTCCGCTGTCCTATAGGGTCGCTGTGAGCCCTACAGGGTGGCTGTGAGTCAGAATTGTGAGTTTGGTTTTGATTTTGGGAAGGGAGTGGGGAATGTTTCGGTGTGCTGGAAATGTGTATATGACTTGATTTTGTTGGTGATTTTTCTAGTGTATGCCTATTTAAAAATCCATCAAGCTGTTCATTTTCAATTTGGGGTCTTATAGAAATATGGGGAAGGCCCTATTGGTGCAATGGTTAAACCCGCTACTCTTTGTGTTTGTGTTGTTGTTGTTGTTGAAGCCCTCTACTGTTAACCCACTGCCATGCAGCTGATTGCAACTCATAGCAATCCCATAGGACAGAATAGGTCTACCCTACAGGGTTTCCAAGCCTGTAACTAGATTCTTCCGTGGAGTGGCTGGTGGGTTCGAATGACTGGGCTTTCAGTTAGCAACAGAGCGCTTTAAGTACTGTGCTACCAGGACTCTTTTATATAAATACAAACTCAAACTCACGGCCATTCAGTTTATTCGGCCTCACAGTGACCCTATCTGTAGGACAGAATAGAACTGCCCCTGCGGGTTTCTGAGACTGTAAATCGTTACAGAGTAGAAAGCCTCATCCTTCTCCTGAACAGCTCACTGCCTTTGCGGTTAAGACCCTAACCCACTGTGCCACAGGGCTCCTTATATAAGTATACTTCAATGAAAAGACATTTTCAAAATTCCTTCACTTAAGCTCTTTCTCTGTATGTTTAAAGAGACTATCATGCTAGGGAAGAAAAAAAATTAAAAACCACAACCTTAATCTAATATGAACCTGAGAGGACATTCAATTCATCACTTTGGCCTCAGCATAACAAACAAAAATAGTTTCCAGATATACAAAAGCCTGGAAAACATCCTTTTCTCTCCCTATTCTCACACCGTCTCCTTCTACACGACTTAATGATTTTTACCTTTTAAGTATCTGGAGTTTACCCCTGTCCATCACCATCATGACCACCCTAGGCAAGGCTCTGTGTTTGCTTCCTGGAACCATTTGCAAAGGCTTCTGAAGCTGCTCTAGTCTCTTTAACAAAGAAGAAGAATTCTATCGGCCCTCTGCAGACAGCATTGTCTGTCTTAATGCATGTTTGATGAAGTTATCATCACTTCCGCCTCCACGCTTACCCTCTCCATGCCTTCTTATTGCGCCTGCGATAAAGATGAAATCAATCAGGACTGTGAGATCCTGCATGGTCTGCCTCCCAGTCTCATCTGAGCTCAGCTTCAGCCACACTGTCGCTCTTGAGTCCGTCCGCAGCGCTGGGCACAGCTTTCCCAGTGCTTGGCACGCTGTTCCTGCTGGAAGGCCTAGTTGTTCTTCAGATCACAGTGAAAACATCACTCCCACAGAACAGTGTTCCCATCCTCCCTAGACTAGCCACACACCCGAGTCCTCAGTATTTGCCTTCATCACACCAAATGCTTCTTTGTAGCACTTAATACAATTAGAATTTTACATTTATCTGTGATTTATTTGATTAATGTCTTTCTCCCTCAGTAGAACGTAAGCTCCATAAAAGCAGGGAGTGTAGCTATTTTTGCTACCATGGTGTGTCTAGTGCCTAGAACTTTCTGGAATTAAAAATATATATTTGTAAGATTTGTAAGAGCCCCGCAATAAAATGATTAAATAAATTTATTAAATATATTGATTAGTGCCCAAATTTAGAACCTGTCTCCCCAAATTAAGAAATGGCTCTCCTTTGTCCACTCATCCCAGTATCAAATACACATCATTCTTGGTCAATACACTGAGTCCTTGGACTCAAGAACCACCTTTTCTGAGACCTGGTCCTCTGCCATCACTCCCCTTCTGGCCTGGCTAAGACACCCTTCCTCTTTGCTCACACGGAACCTTTTTCACAGGTAACTTATCACACTTTATTATAATGACTTGTTCTCATGTCTGTTTCTCCCACTAGCTTGGGTCTTATTTGAAGACAGAGGGCTTCCTTCAGTCACACTAGGGAAGACACCTAGCATAATTTATATACTACTTATTTGTTGAATAAAGATCCCTGGTGGCACAATGGGATAAGCACTGTACTACTGACCACAAGGTTGGAAGTTCAAACCCACTGGGAGAAAGATGAGATTGTCTGCTCCCATAAAGATTTACAGCCTCATAAACCCTATGTAGGGTCACTATGAGTTAGAATCGACAATAGGTTATATGTTGAATGACTGAATGGAAAGTAGGTCATATGCATGTTGTACAAAGTTGTCTAGGTATGTTAACCATGGGGTTAACAATAAGCTATGCGGTAGGGGCTGCCATAAGAATAATGTGGAACAGCTTGGCTCCTGAATCTACATACTTATATAAAACCAGTGAAAAATTAATTGCAAAATAGATAGTTGCTTAAAGTATAAACTTGTAATTCAAGGAAAGAAGAGACATTTTTTCACCCATAGTTCCACCCTCCAGCAATCCAGCTTCTCTAGGAAGCTGAGCTCTATGAAAAAGAAAATCGCAGCAGGATTGGGAGAAGGCTAATTAACAACCTGCAATATGCAGATTTCACCACCGTGCTTGCTGAAAGCAAGGAGGACTTGAAGCACTTGCTGATGAAGATCAGAGGGTGCAGCCTTCAGCTGGAATTACAACGGAAAAACCCAAATCCTCACAATTGAACCAATAGATTCAAGTTGTCAAGGATTTCATGTTGCTCAGGCCCACAATCAACACGGGAGACATCAAACTACACATTTCATTGGGTAAACCTGCTGTTCAAGATGCCACTTTGAGGACTAAGGTACGAGCCTCATCCAAGTCTGGGTGTCTTCAACTGCCTCATCTACATGTGAAAGTTGGACAATGAATAGGAAGACCTCAAAAGAACCGATGCATTTAAATTATGGTGTTGTCCAACAATATTAAAAGTACTGCCAGGGGAACAAAGAAATCCGTCTAGAAGAAATACAGCCCAGACGTTCTTAGACTCGAGGACGGCAAGACTTCATTTCACGTGCTCTTGACGTGTTATCAGGAGAGACCAGTCCCTGGAAAAGGACATTATGGTGGGCAAAATAGAAGAGGAAGACCCTCAAGGAAACAGCTTGACACAGTAGCTGCTCTGAAGCAACCCTGTAGTACCTAATCATAATAATACAATGTTCCTGAGAAACTGCTGCCTAGATCTTGATGGATGGACCTCCGTCCTTTCTCTATGTACCTGAATCTGTGTATCTATCCAAAGCAGTACTTGTAAATGATGATTTTAAGGGATACTATCTTAAAACTTTAAATAAAACACCCAACAATTCTAGTAGTCTTAATTCCCACCACTCCAATTCAATCCTTATAACCATTTCACCACAATGCAATGGGTCACAACCCAACCTATGAGTTGGGGATCAAAGACAGGTTGTCCCTCTTACATTATCTTTGGCTGCATCTTGCCCCCGAAGAATAAATGATAGGAAATACTTGTAAAATGCTTTGGACAAATTGAATTCTATTATACATTTATACATCTTAGTAACAGTAACTCCTCTTGTTTGTTTGCATAGATTTTCCTGGAACAATCAAACAGATGTTGCCACAATTCCCTGCACGGCTCTATTCTTTTTTTTTTTTTTGCACGACTCTATTCTTCACATTGTTTAGCGAATTCACTATGCTGGCTGGCAAAGGGACAAGGGCAGGCTCAGGAGGACATCAGGTTCCGTTGGGAGAAAGGACTGGGGGTTTTAATTCACACAAGCCATAATAAAAGCATACCGAGGAAAAAGACTTGGAAGACATGGGAACCTGAACTGGCACAGACGTAAGTATTCAACAATTGCTCTCGAATGATCTGAAGATGTTGTTAGGCTTTGCAAAGAGCTCTCTGTGGCATCTGAATGGGAATTACTTCACCCACTCGTGGAAATGTTATTCAGATTCTGGGGCACAGGCTATTAAAAGTTGACTATATTTTAAAGGCAGCTCATGTAATGAAGCTCATACGTTCATAGAAAACTGCAACCAGGAAAGTCAAGTCCTGGAAGTAAACACTGGAGGAAAACCAGAAATGGAACTTGGACCTCTGGCTCAGAATGTTTTCAACTTTGCCTCACTGGAGGAAAACATCTGGGTCCAGCTGCAGTTTACCCTAGTGCTCCCTAGGTTTATCCTCGTGCTCACGTGCTTTCTTTTATTCAGGACCTGAAATCGTTTATGCTGAACATCAATTACTTTGAGAGCAGGAATTCAATGTTTACATTGTCTGTATAAATTGACGCACACTGGTAAAATGTGTGTTAAATGCTAACAACTTCTAGTGACTCAGGAATTACGTAGTTTACAAAGTATCCGGTTTCCGCGTTTTCTCTTCCTCACACCCTTTAAGCTAGCTCATTTAGGTGTGGCTTCAATAAGAAAGGAAAGGCAGAAATGAAACTTTTCCTACTTATGTCCTCCATGTTAGGTTTCAGTTAGGCAGTTTCAGTTGTTAGCGACCCAGTGCCACAG
This sequence comes from Echinops telfairi, assembly GCF_000313985.2. Taxonomy (NCBI): domain Eukaryota; kingdom Metazoa; phylum Chordata; class Mammalia; order Afrosoricida; family Tenrecidae; genus Echinops; species Echinops telfairi. The sequence goes on from NW_022103922.1 coordinate 31,915,154, forward strand.
GCAAAGCACTGCCAGCCCTGCCCCTTCGTCACAATGGTCCCCATGTTTGAGCCCTTTGTTACAGCTACTGTGTTAATCCATCTTTTAAAAAACATAATTTTATTGGCATATCGTTCACATACTTTACAATTCAATGGCTTAAGTAGATTAAGAAGTTGTGCATAACAATTAATTTCAGAACATTTTCTTCATTCTCATACCCATTACTATTAGCATCCCATTACCCTACAACCTCCCCTGCCATAACCCTAAGGAACTGTTAATCTAGTTACTACTGTCTCTATAGATTATCTATCCTGGATTTCACATGAAGAAAATCATGCCAGAAAACCCAACAATGACAACAAAATAGAACATAGAAAACAAACCTCAATCCAAAAGAAAACAGAGCAACTTAAAAATGAGTCAAAGGGCAGTTTGCAGAAGGCTGTAAGAAGTCAAACCCCAAAATTCATTTGTAGTGTCCCCTGGATTGAAGCACCAGTGAATTCCCTCTGACCATTGGCCAGGGGTGTGAACAGCCTTTCCATCAGAGAGCATTGGAAAATGGACTACTGCAGATGTAGTTAGGTTAAATTAAACACTGTATCACTTTTCTTCCCCTCACCTTTTTTTAAAAAACTTTTCTTCCTTTTGACTTATTTTAATTTTATTCTAGCTTTTATTATTTTCTGTTATCTTTTCAACTGAGGTTTTTCTCTGTTTCATTTTGTCATTGTCGTTGGGGTTTTTGTTGCTTTGTTTTTCTCTATATGAAATCCAGAATAGGTAACTCTACAGAGACAGCCACTGGATTAATAATTTCTTGAGATTATGGTAGGGGGATTGTGGGGAAATGAGGAGGTCTGTGTGCATGTTCGGCATGAACACAAGAAGAAAATGCTCTAAAATTGAGTTTGCTGATGATCGCACAACTCTTTTTAATGTTTAAACTAATGAATCGTAGGGTATGTGAATTATATGTCGATAAAACTCTTAAAATAAAAAAATGGGCCCAAAGGGAAAACAAATGATACTATGTTAAAGTTTAGCCCAAGGACATCGGCAGTAGTCCACTTTCCGATGCACTCTGTCTGAGTGTGTCAGTCCATCTCGCTGAGCATCTCCTTCTTTTTCTCTCACCTCTAGTTTAGCAAGCATCACGTCCTTCTCCGGGGTGGATTCCTCCTGATAACATGTTGGAGCACACGAGACAAAGCCTGGCCATCCTCACCTCTGCCCATACTTCTTCCAAGACAGATTTGTTCATTCTCTGGCAGCTAATGGTATATTCAGTAAGCTTCACTAGCACCATAATTCACATGCACTCTTTCTTCTTCAGCTTTCATTGAGTAAAATGCCTATGAGGCCACTGGAAAGACCATGCCTTGGTCAGGGGTACCTGTATCCTGACAGTGACATCTTTGTTGTTGTTCAAATATGGTACAGAGGACTTTTGTAACAGATTTGCCCGGTGCAGTACATTGCTTGATTCCTTGACAACTCACACTTCTGAGAATTTTTATTTTATGTTGAGGTTTAATCCATTTTGAAGGCTGCAGTCTTTGACCTGCATCGGTAAATGCTTCAAGTCTTCTTCCCCTCCAGCAACCTAGATGTGACATCTGCATATAACAGCTTGCTAGTGAGTCCTGATGTCAAGTTCTTCTTCATGTACTTTAGCTTTTTACATTGATTTGATCAGCACACAGGCTTATAAAAGGATAACCCCTGACACACACTTTCCTGATTTTAAATTGTGGCAGTTATATAATCTGCTGTCAATTTGAGAGGATTAAGAGTGAAGGGGTAGGAGTTTAGCCTGTCAATCTAGTGGCAGCTTGATGACCTTATTTGGAGGGGTTAAGGAGATATATAGCTTGCTGGAGGAGGGACCCACGGTCACTCCCTGGAAGACATTGCAGCTGACAAGACACATGGAGCTACGCTAATGCCCTGAGCTGGAGGAGCCACATGGAGACCCCTGCCAGTGCTGAGATCCATATACTGCTGCTGGGTCCACAAGACTTCCTACCCACTGGCCTGTGATCTTCCTGCATTCGGCATCATTGCATGTGTTTCGTGAGTCTGAATAGGAATTTATAGATTGGTATTGGACATATTGGACATAAGATTTATGGCCTTGATCTGGACTGGGCTGGGATGTTTCCCAAATTCAATTGCTCTTGTTGATAAAGCTCTTTCTTATACACATATGAGTGTCTATGAATTTGTTTCTCTAGTCTACCCGGACTAACACATAAATCATGCAGTATCCCTTAGCTTTGTTTGAACTGCGTCTTGGTCTATGTGCAAGTTCTGCATGAACACAATGATGCGTTAAAGAATTCCTACTTTTCCTGATATTACAAATACTTTTTTAATGATCCACACAGTTGAATGTCTTTGCCTAGTCAATAAAACACATTTAAACAGCTGTCTGATTTTCTCTGCTTTCCATCAAGACCTGTCTGACCTCAGCAATGATATTGTTTGCTCCATGCCCTCTTTGGAAGCCAGCTTGAGTTTCTGGCAGTTCATTGTTGATGTATTGCTGCAACCATTGTTGAATTAGAAGCAGTCCTATGATAGACTTAATTGAATGCATCTCTGATTCTATGAGATCAGTTTTCAAGAGGAAGACTACTAGATCAATGGATGTAAACCTTTTCAAGGTTCCTGATGTTGCACAATACCTCTATAGAAGGGTTGTGTCAGTTTTCATGCTCATCAGCAACATGAGTATTGAGGTAGTTAGTTTCTTGTGCCAACCTGGCCGATAAACACTTGTGGGATTAATTGAAGGGCAGAGGGATAAATGGCTCAGTGAGCCTTGCCTTTCTAGTTCTTGGGTCTTTTGCTTTGTGATGGTGGACCCGGATGCAGGCTTCCTTAGCCAGTTCCCTGCTTCAGCTGGCAAGGCTCACTTCCTGTAAGACATCCCTGAGGAGAAGCTACATGGACCTACCTCAATGCAGCCCTGGGTGCTGAAGCACCCATGGTGGAGACCTCTGCCAGCGCTGAGATGTTTACACATTCACTGACTCTGCTTTCCTCCTGCAGTCGGCATCATTGCATGTGTTTTGTGAGATGGAGGAGGACTTTGTGGATTTGTGTTGGACATATGGGTTAATGGATTAATGTTGGACTTGTGGGCTTGGGCAGCACTGGGTTGGGATGTTTTCTTGATGCACACTTAACCTTTATATAAAACTCTCTCTTATACATGAGTTTCTGTGGATTTGTTTCTCTAAAGTACCCAGACTAACACAGCATTATCTATTTCAACATATTGCTACCTGGTGATATAGTAGTTACACGTTGGGCTGTGATCCCAAAGTCTGAAGTTTGAAATCACCTGCTGTTCCTTGTGAAAAGATGGGCCTGTCTAGTCTCATAAACAGTTCCAGTCTCAGAAACCCATAGGGGCAGTTCTCCCCTGTCCTCTCAGGTTGCTGTAAGTTGGCATGGGCTCGATGGCAGTGGGTTTGTTTGTTTGTTTTTGGTATCAATACAAAGGAGTCCTGGTTTCTAGGGCATTATAAGTTGGGCTGCCAATTCCTAGGATGTCGATTTTTATGAGTTCCATTTCACTTTGGGCTACTTCCATATTCTGGTTATTAGTGGATATTTGTAGCTGTTTCTTCTCATTTGAGTCATGTCATATCAACAAATAAAGGTACAGAAAGCTTTGCTCCCCCACAGTCATTAAGACTGACTCTACTTTAAGGAGGCAATTATTCCCCAAGTTACATCCAAGTGCCTCCCAACACGAAGAGTTCATTTTGTAGCACGGTGTTCCCCCACGGTTCATGTTGTCAGTGGCTTATTCTTTAGAAGTGCATCAAATTTTTTTCTTCTTAGCCTGTTCTCAATCTGAAAGCTCTGCTGAAACTTGTTCTCCAACGGTGACCTTGCTGGTATTTGAAATACCTGTCAACATAGATTCCAGCTTCACAGTTATATGCAAGCTACTACAGTAAGACAAACGGACAGACCAACAGGGGCAGGGAAGCTAGATGAAGGGAAATAGGACCAAGAGAATGGGACTAATGAGACTGTTGACACATTGTGAAAATGTAACCAATGTCACAGATTGATTGGCGTACAACTTGCAAGAAGGACTCTCGTTTTCTGGGTAAGCTTTCAACTAAAACACAATAAAAAAAATTTTTTTAAGTACTCTGCTCAAAATTGTAACACTCTGAACTTTGTATAGATCAGCCCAAAACAGGAAGCTCCTCAACCAGGATCCACACCGTGGCTGCAGCAATTGTCTCCAACACAACAGTGACTGTGGGATGGCACGGGGCTGGGCAGTGATTCTTCTCTTGTATACAGGGCCACCGAGTTGGAACCAACTTGACAGCGCCTGACAACAAAAACAGTGATCTGGTTTCTTAGGTGTGATAAAGATTTTGAAGCTGTTTAGTTGTTTGTTTGTTTTTTAAGTGATGCATAGTAACATTTACTACTGACAAAATTATATATTGTTGAGAGTTATAATCCTGGGATAGGAGAAGCAAGCGCAAATGGATAAAGATGAAACAAGATATTGGCCCTAAGTGAACATTTGTTGAAGCAGAGTGATTCATGTGCATGGGGATTCATTATGCTATTTTTTTTTTACATTTTTGTTTATGTTTAAAGTTTTCTAAAATAAAATGTTAAAAAAAATAATCTATTGAGGAGAAAGCATTTTAGTTAAAACAGCTAACTGTAGTCAATCTCTGGGCTGAAATTTAGGGCCTGGGGTTTCAAAAGGAGGCTGAACCTAGTTGCTGCTCTCTGCTGCCTGGGGCCACAGCTTTCGCAACTACTTACACCAGAGGCAGGTGGACACAGCGCCCACTTAAGATGCATGCCAAAGCCAGCAGGGATATCACTGTGTTCCGGGTGTCTGTACAATTCTTGGAGCAGGAGACCCCAGCAAGCAGTGTGTAAGAGCTGGTTCCCACCTGGGTCTGGCAAAGGAGTGGTCAAAGAATGCAACTGCAAAAGCACTAGATAAGGAGAGAGAGAGAGAGAAAGAGAGAGAGAGAGAGAGAGAAACCACAAACCAACCCAAACTCACTGCCATCGAGTCAATTCCAACTGACAGTGATCCTATAGGACAGGGTAGAACTGCCCCTCTGGGTTTCTGAGACCATGTAACTCTTTTCAGGAATCGAAAGCAGTCACAGCCATGAGAAGAAATAGAAACCAAAACACAGCAGAGAAACGCTGCACTGCAGCGTGAACCCACAAGTAAAATGCCTAAGTGCCCAAAGAATATTCACTGTCGAAAAGACAGACTCCCTCCCAGGAGAGTAAGTGCATTCCAGGGAATTGAAAGGAAAAAATAGTATTTAAACGACTGAAGTATGTTTGGGCTTCTCAAAAGAAAAATGGAAGAATAAGAATGTGAATTTTTTTAATTGAATAAAGCACTGAAATTGTGAAATAAAAACAGGAACAAGCAGATGTGAAAATCAATCTCTTTGAGGACATCTATTACAACCACCATAGTAAATAACAAATATTGTGATTTCGATAATGTCCATCAATTCTTTGATGTTCCTCCCTCCAAGAGGTTGGCCTTAAACACTCAATCAATATTAGCTATCATCATGGTGATTAAGAATCATCCCTTTGTCTAGGTAAGCCAAGACAGTCTTCCAAAGCCAATCTAGCCACACTTGATTTCTCTGTAATAAAACAATTGTTCCTGAAACAATGAAGGCTCAAACTGTTAAATTCACATAACTGCACTAAGAGTAATTGCTTATGAACTTTATCATGCATGTTATCTCCTATTTTTCCCAGCTAACAACTGACAGCCCTCTCTGCCGGTGAGATCTGTGCTGAGGAAGGAATAAGTCCAAATTCAGAATGCCAGCGCTACGAGAAGGCTTTCTCTCTCTCTAAGTCTGGAGGAAGCTTCTTGCCTCCTTCCAACGTCTGTGGGCTTGGTGGCCCTTAGAGACCTCCATGGGTCTTGGTATCAATCATCCCCCAGGTCTAGGAGGTTCTCAGTGCAGGGGCCCCAGGCCCAAAGAATATACTCCTCTCCTGGCTCACCTTTCTTGGTGGTACTGAGGTCTCTCTCTCTCTTACCTAAGAAAGCTGATGCAGTCCACATACCAAGGAAGTTCCCCTTAAATCAGATAAGGGTTGTGACGTGAAAGTGTTACATTCCACACTAGTCCCCTTAGAACTGATTTGCTAATCACATCAGATTACCCAAGGGGAGATCAATATATCTTCCAAACTACTGAGAATCACTGGCCCAGCCAACTTGATACACAATTCAATCCATGACAAGTATCAAGATGAAAAAACTGAATCCCAGGAGGACCTTGGGGAATAGGGGCCCTGACTAACTGTACATGACGTACTAGCTCATATTTTATCTAGGAGGAAAGAACACATGCATTGTTTAAGCCTGATAGCTTTGTCTCTGACTAACCAAGGTCTTAATGAATAAATCAGCAAGGAGTGAAGAAAAGCAACAAGGATCTGCACCCTGGGTGGAAACTCAGTCTGGTTCCTTGTCTTTTCTTCTTTTCTCGGTTCTCTCCTCCCTTCCTCTCTCCTAATCTACTCTTCATATCGGAGAGGCCTCAAAAAGTTCCTGGGAAAATTCCGTGATCTTTTCATTCCGCATATAAACACACACATATTTGCTCATCCATAATCCACTGACTCTGGGAGATGTCATCCCTGGACACATCACTGGACGCACACCTTTCCTGTTTTTCCTGTTTAATCCAGGCCCCTGTGACACCAAGGGTGATAGCCTTTCTCAGGGGTTCTCTCTAGAGAACAGTGAGCTGTAGGCAGCTGGCCAAGCACTGCACAGCCCTTCAGTCACAGTGTGCAAAAGGCTATTGCTTTTTCTGTGCAGTAGGATTTTTTTTTTCAGTAGGATTTTTTAGCAGTCCTCAATCCCCACTGCTGCTGAGCTGATGCTGAAACATAATCACCCAATAAGACAGAGTAGAACTACAGCATAGGGTTTCTTAAGGCAATAAATCTTTATGGAAAAAGCCTGTCTCGTCTGTTTTCTGAAACAGCAGCTGGTGGGTTTGAACTGTCAACCTTTTGGTTAGTAGGCCGATGCTTAACCCACTGTGCCACCAGGGCTCTCTTTTCAGCAGTAGAGGTGCTGTATTGTTTCTGGGAAGAATCTCTAGTGGTGCAAATCGTTCAGCGCTGGGCCTAACCAGAGAGTTGGGCAGTTTGAACCCACCCACGGGAGAAAGACCTGTAACTGCCTCTGTGAAGATGAAGTCCATTGTTGGTGAGTCAGTTCTGACTCATCACGGTCCTATCAGACAGAGCAGAACTGGCCCCAATGCGTTTCCACAGCTATAACTCTTTATCTCCATCGTCTCCCATGTAGTTGCTAGTGACTCAAACTGCTGGTATTTTGTTTAGCAGCCAAATGCTTAACCACTAGGTTAAACATTCTGCCTGAAGACTACAGCCAAGAAAGTCTATGGAGCAGTTCTCTGTCACACACACAAGGTCACTCTGCGTCAAAATGGGTTCAAATGGTACCTAACAACAACAGATGGTTTCTGGAAAGCTTTCTCTTTCCCCACAAAAAGGTACATTGAGGAAATCTTTAAGATGGAAATGACAATGGTCTTATGTACCCTTTCATCAAACCCTACAACTTTCTATATCCCCTTACAGAGGACAGTAGACAATTGATGTTTTGGTCTGTCCAGTATCCTTGCACCTCTCTTTTTGTGAAGGAATCCTGACTTAACTCCCAGGATCAGTCCATGGCGCTGACATCTCCTTGAGTCAGTGGATTATGGATGAACAAATGTGTGTGTGTGTGTTTGACTTAACACACTGACTACACAATCGACTTATGGACAAAGCTGAAGCTCTTGAGGAAAAGACTTTCATGATGTTAAGCCAGGCTTCTGGATGCTAAATCATAAGACTCTAAGACCGGAGCTGCTGGGGTCTGTTTTGCACCCTGTAGGGGAAGTCAACGCAACCAGGAGATAGAAGGCATTCCTGAAAACATTGGGGCTGCCTTGAGTTTGAATAGCACTTCTGTTACTTGAAGCTGAACGAGTCTTGACTGATCACAACCATTTGTCAGCTTTCTGCATGATCTGTGGGCCAGTGCTATGCCTATCTAGATTCTTGGATTTTCAGCAAGGCAAAGGAAAGCAACTAGAGGGAAACTAAATCAAACAAGGAAGCACAGTGGCCAGTCTGGTGGCTTAGTAGGATATGCGGCAGGCTGCCCATAATCAATGCCAGTGGGCAAGTAAACAGGCATTTTATTGGGTGGCAAAAAGGCAGGTCCTATTACCACCTTACAGTATAGAACCAGCTGCATTGAAGACACCGTCCACCCCAACAATCTTCCCCACCCCTCCACACCAGGGGTCAGAATCCCTCTGGCAGTGGGCATAGTGTTAGGTGGTGGTACTTGAGAATAACCCCGCAGGCCCTGCCCCCACCAGTGTGGGCCCAGCATTTAAAAAATAATAATTTTATTGGGCACTTTTACAGATATTATAACAAT
>NW_022103922.1:31926331-31934060 GCF_000313985.2 Echinops telfairi
TGTGTGGCCTTTCTGTGAAGGGCTGTCCAATTATCTTCACACTTCTTCACATCAATTTGATTGTTTGATTTTGAATTTCTGATACCTATTCCCATCAACACCTCATGATCACACAAGTTGGTGTGTTTCTTCCATGTGAGCTTTGTTGCTTCCCTGCTACATGGCTACTTGTTTAACTTCAAGCCTTTAAGACCCCAAGTGCTGTATCTTTTAATAGCCGGGCACCATCAGCTTTCTTTAGTACATTTGAGCATAATACATTGCCACATTATTAGAGCAAACCATTCTTATACTGAGGTAAGATTTAAGTAGAGGCTTAAAATCCATCTGCTTCCTTATTGTATTTACATATACATGCAATATATATATACAAATACATCTATCTTTATAAATTTCTATAAATACATATCTATATTTACACATGTGCATGTAATTTTTACTTTCTTGTTATTTCCTCTTTTTCTTTTTTCCTTCCTCCTGCCCCACTATCATATTTACCCATCATTCACCTCTCAGTACATTTACTCTAGGGTACATTTCAATTGATCTAGGGTACACCTAGGGTACATGCTAGGGTACATTCCTCTAGGGTACATTTCAATTGACCAATCATGACCAGGAACGCACATCCTCTTCACCGTTGATTTTAGATCCCTTGCTATTCCCCTGTCCCTGTCGTTATTTGTTCATCGCTCCCCTCCCTGGACCCAGCACTTTTGAAATCCCCTGCAGTGGATACATAGTAATCCAATAGGACAGAACAGATAGCCCCATCCCCATAGGGTTGTCAAGGCTGTAATCTTCATGGGAACAGACAGCTACATCTTCCTCTGAACATTTAGGTCGCTGATCCATCTTGAGTTTGGTTTTGCCTATGGAGTGAGGTTTGGGTCCTAATTTTTTAAAAAATGTTTTATTGGGGGATCCTACAACTCTTATCACAATCCATACATACATCCACTGTCTCAAACACATTTGTACATTTGTTGCCATCATCATTCTCAAAACATTTCTTTCTACTTGAGCCCTTGGTATCAGCTCCTCATTTTTTCCCTCCCTCCCCACTACCCCTTCCCTCATGAACACTTGATAATTTATAAATTATTATTTTGTCATATCTTACACTGTCCGATGTCTCCTTCACCCACTTTTCTGTTGTCCATCCCCCAGGGAGGAGATTAAATGTAGATCCTTGTAATCAGTTCCCCCTTTCCACCCTACCCTCTCTCCACTGCCACTCTCACCACTGGTTCTGAAGGGATCATCTGTCCTGGAGTCCCTGTGCTTCCAGTTCCTATCTGTACCAGTGTATATTCTCTGGTCTAGCCAGACTTGCAAGATAGAATTGGGATCATGATAGTGTTGGTGGGGGCTGTGGAGAGGGAGGGAAGCATTTAGGAACTAGAGGAAAGTTGTATGTTTCACTGTCTCATTCTTTTGTGAATGGAAATCCAATTTTACAGACTTCCCGTGTAATATATTCTGGCCCTCTGTCAAAATTCAGTTGTCTATAGTGAGATGGATTTATTTCTGGGTTCTCAATTATGTTTGATTGGTTTTAAAGAGATTTGTCCGTGCAGGAAAAAGCAACTAATTGCTGCATCCTACCCTTGTGAATGGTGCTTCCAGGGTAACAGCAGACGTCTTTAAAACTCTTCCAAAGCCGCATCCCCAAACCTGCACAGGGAGCACAGCAGCAAAGTGCCTTTCTCCCGCCCTGGCGCCAGTTGCTTGCTCAGCATGGCAGTGAGATAAGGCATTGGGCCAAAGGCCTTTACAAACTGTTGTGGTAACAGAATGGAAATCCCCACCCTGGTTTCTGTTCTATTGCTGAATGTGTGAATGAATACACACTCTCTGTTAACCAGTGAAATCGTGACCTGGAGCTCTCTAGACCCATGAGAGCCATGCACCCCTCGGTGTCTTCTAAAATTCCTTTTGTTGTGTTTACCTGTTTACCTCCTCACAACAGGACCACAAGCCTTCTTTTGCTTGGACTTTTCAGAACCCTTAAGAAGTAGATAGGAGTATCTTCACTCTACAGAGGAGGAATCTGAAGTTCAGAGAGGTAAGACAACTTGCAAAAGCTATACAGCCAGTTCGAAGCAGTATTAAAACGGAAATCATTTACCACCGAATCCAATGACCTTTCCCCAGTTCACCCTCTGGGGTTGTGGGATCAGAATTCTCTAAGACCTGTCACATCCCAGGAAGTTTCTCGTGGGCACAAGTAGCTCCGTTAAGGTCCTTCATCCCTCTTTCCTTCTTTCTCACTTCCATCGAGTCCTCGCCGACCCATAGCCAGGCCCATGGGTCTCTGAGACGGTAAGTGTTGCAGGGAGCAGAAAGACCAGTCTTTCTCCCAGGAGATACTGGTCATTTCAAACTGCCAACCACGCGGGTCACAGCCCAACACGTAAGGACTACACCGCCAGGGCTCTTTCCCTTTCCTTAGCCTGGGCCGAAGAGTCACCCTGACCCCTTATGCTGCACACTTGTTATGATGACAGTGTACTCAGCACTCACGACCAAAGAGCTCCCTCCACCTTTCACAGCAAGTCAACAGTTAGGTGGCAATCATTAGTTCAGACTCCGAGTGCACGGTTAGCATTGTGGAAGGCGCTGGCGCGGCATTTTTCCACTATCCATTCAGTTTAAATAATCAGTCAACATCCACAACAGAGAACATTTCCAGCCAAGAGATCTTATCCCAGCCAACTCGCCTTCGTATGAATCCGCTGGGAGAAGATGGGGACGGGAGAAGCAGCAAACCAAGAAACACAATTCAAGTCACTGTAGTAAAGGAAGGAGCTGAGAAAGCCGAGTGCTTCTGGAAAGGGATGTCAAACGGTCACACTTTGCACAGGCAAGACAGACCTTGAGATGCAAAGGGCCCGGAAAACAGCTCCTGCTTCCCGTGTTTTATTGAGTTATTTAGGAGGCATCTGGCTGGATGGGGAACAAAAATGCTAGGGGTTTCATTTTTCCAATTACTTGGAAGACCATCTGTGGCCTACTTTTGACACATGAGTCCCTGCTCTGGCCGGGAAACCACATGCTGGTCGGGCTGGGCTGTCGTTACTCCAGCTTTCTCCTCTCCCCACGCCTGACCATCTGGCTGTGGGATTTCTTTTGCCCGAGAGTAGGGTTGGGGGCCGGAGAAATCCTTCCCTCCCAGGTGTGTCTCTGATACCTTGGGGACTGACAGCCCTCAGAGGAACATTTCCACTCAGCGTATGGATCTGTCACCACCAACAAATATCCCCAAACCGCACCTGGGTGGAGACCTACTCTGACCAGGGGCTGAAGATCTCCTCCCCGCCTCCCCTAGGACAACTTTTGCAGTTTTATCTCCCCTTTGCAGACCTGACTTAAGCTTAAGCCTGAATCATCAGGGTGAACATGGCAATATTTTTAATATGTTTAAAAACAGCTTAATACCATTACAACAATTCTAGGAACAGTGGCATGTTGATTTGGTTAAAACAGTCTCTGTCATAAAAATTGAGTTTAAAAAAAAAGAATTTTTCAGATTCCTATTTATAATTAGAATGAAACAATGAACCTGATGCTGAACTCTCTGGGAAGAGGAGAAAGTTGATTCAAATGATTGGATTTGTTTCACCCTCTCTATTTACATGACCGAGCTGCAATTGCCCTTCCACTGCACCTGCTCTTCCGCATTCTCCCAAGAAGATGGAGAAGATGAAAAAGAGCTCAAGATGAGGGGAGGGGCATAGCAGAGGAAGAGGGGCGCCTGAAGGGGTGACTGGCTTTTCTTGCCGACTGCTTCTCTACCCCAGCCTCCCAGAGCCCCTTGTCACTGGAATATGCCACCTCACTTGATGCAAAGCACTCAGGAGGTTGGGCTTAAAGTCCATGTGTGTCCATTGTGTCCTACAAGAACATCATCGTGTTTCCGAATATGGTGCCCCAGCATGAGCCCGGACTTTCTCTTCCCTCTGGCTCCTATGGAGGGAGCCCTCCTGGCCCAGTGATTCAAGTGCTGGACTGCTCCATAGGACCGTGGTTTGAACCCACCAGACGATCCTGGGAGGAAGGTGAGACAGGATGCTTCTATGAAGATCGGCTGCCTCGGGAGTCTGGTGGGGCAGTTCTCCTCTCTCCTGTAGGGGCTCTATGAGCTGGAATCGTGAGTCAGGAGGTTTGGGCTTGTTGGTGCTACTGATGTTTGTTTTATGGCTCTTGTGAGTGTGAAAGCTCTTCTTTTCCCATTAAGTCTTCGGGCTGGAGTTACCACCACATGAAGTCTGCTCACCTGAACAACAGCTGCTTTCTTGGAGCAGGGATTGCCAGGATTTGGGCCCTAAATGGGAAGTTGTCTGAAACACTGCCAAGTGTGACATAAATGTTCATTGAAGGGGCCCGGTAGAAGCAGAAAGCAGAGTCAGAGGGGCCTCCAGAAATAAGGATGTCCGACTCCCTCATTACATCCAGGCGAGAAAGCTGCAGCTGCAGGTAGTGTGGTCAGTGTCAGATTACTCAAAATGCAAAGTAAGCACGGGCTTGCAAGTACTTATTTACTAATCTGTCGTCAACAATTTGGCATGTTTCCACCATATCAAAGCTTCTGCTTCTATGGCTGGCTGGCATCTGTCTCTCTCTACCTCACAGCACCTTCCTAAGCATCAGAGCCTCTTTCCCAATGTACAGCTTCTGATGGAAACCCTGTAAGCAAGTTAGGCACGGGCTTACTTACTAATCCTTACTCAACAGTTTCACGTTTTCACTTGATTGTCATAGTGACGCGCCAGTTTTACACCCTGTTAGAAGTGAGGAGCACAGAGGTTTATTGAAAGGTAGAGAGCGTCTTGCAGTGGGAGATACAGGAGCACCCAGGCAGGAAAGAAAGAGATTTTTTTTCCCGGTGGAGTAAATAAAGAGCTACAAGCTCACAGACACAAGAGGAACAAAAAGTCATAAGGGGGTTGTTGAACTACAACTCTTCTGAACATTATCGTTTCTCTCTCCCACCTTCCTGAGACGTGTTGAGAAAAGCATTCTTCTTGGAGCAAGCTATACAAACACACTCGACAAATACCTTTCAATAAATAATCACTTGCATAGCTAGAATCTTGACCCTTGGTCCTTTTGACTTTCAAGCAGTTAAAGTTTTATCAGAAGTTGAATTGTCTTCAGCAGCAGAAGCAGAGATTTTTTTGGTCCAGCTTCAGTTGGATTTCAAATGGAGTTTAATTTAGATCTGGGCCAGCCATTTAAGTCGTGCTAAATCGCTTTTGTTTGGGGGCTCACTTCTTCCCCTTTTGATCAAGTCACCACTGGGGGACACGTATCACCCACAGGGAGTGACCCATCTTCTTCAAGGACTTAGTATTTTGGGAATGGCCGCTCGATTTGAATTTTCAAGAGTCCAGACACCAGCTATGTTTTAGAGTTGGGCAGGCACCATCTGATGTTATATTGTTCTTCTTTCTTGGTGGTTCCTCTCTCTGCTCACTTCTCTCTCTTTTGCTGTCTCTTATAAAAGTTGTTGTAGCCCACCCTCAGGGAGACTTTCTGCACACCAGACTGGGGGTGGGAGAGGATTAAGGGTGTTGCATGCCACCTTTAATCCTTTTACAATTGATTGCCTTATCACATCAGATCATACCATGGGTGATTATTATGTCAATCCAAACCTACCACATCACCGAGAATCATGACCCAGCCAAGTTGCAAAATATGAAGGAGCTTCAAAAACTTTGTGGCTGAACTATGGAGTGATATGACATATGTATTAACTCCAAAGTTACAGCAAATTAAAAAAAAAAAAAAAAAAGCATAGATCCAGGAATGGGTTTGGGGCTCGCAGTCAATCCTAGCTCCAACCTAAGAACAACTGGTGCTATATATAACTCCTTCCTAGGGGGATGGACAACAGAAACGTGGGTGAAGGGAGAGAGTGGTCAGTGTAAGACATGGGGAAATTTTAAAATAAATTATCAAGGGTTCATGAAGGAGGAAGGTGACGGAGGGGGGAAATGAGGAGCTGATGCCAAGGGATCAAGTAGAAAGAAAATGTTTTGAAAACGATGATGGCAAAAAATGTACAAATATGCTTGACACATGATGGATGGATGGATGGATGGATTGTGATAAGAGCTGTGAGAGCTCCCAATGAGATGATTAAAAAAAAAAAAGAACTGCTAACTAAGAATGAAAAACAATTTATATTTAAAAAAGAAGAACTAGTCCTTCCCCATAGCCCTGCTCGATATTTGCCCTCAGGAAGCGAACACATATGATATGGGTAAATCACAAAATACGGTGAAGAATTTAGATGGTGCCCGCTATCAGATAAAGTAACATCTGGGTCTTACAGGCTTGTTTCCAAACAAGCAGCCATCTAAGAGATGGCCACAGGAAGAAGCACACCATCATCAGTCACTGAAGGATTGTGATCCACATAATCCGAAATCGAAAGAAGGATTGGTATCAGAGCCTAGATTGTGAGAATCTGGTGTGCAGAGGTGATGGATGAGAGTGGGAGCCCAAGATTCATTTGTGGAACTACTTAAGAAAAAACAAACAAACTACTTAAGAAATAAGCCTCTGGAGAATTCCCCCGATCTAAAATTGAGGGAAGGGAGGAAGGTGCTCACTACGCAGAGTGCCTGGGAGAGAGGAGCACCCCCGACACACACACCTGTGATATGGGCTGGACCTGCTCTGTTTTTCAAATTTTCTGTACTTTTGGTTTGTATTGTTTTTGTTTGTTCATGTTAGGGTGTATCTCAGAGGTGTTATGTCAATGGAGGTCACCCTCTTGAAGCTGTGTTATATACTTTTCCATTTTTTGGCATATGAAATCCTGGATTGATGAATCTAGAAGGACAGCAAGTACAATAAGGGGTTTGGGGGGAGTCGGGTACCGTGGTGGTGGGGGTCGTGAAAGGGAGACAATGTCAAGAAGTCCATGTAGAAAAAGAATGTTTGGAAAATGTGGTAGCAATTGTACATGCTAGTTGATGTGATTGAAATTTGTAATGATATATGTATTAAATCTCAACTAATAAGAAAAGGGGGGAAAAGTGTGTGGGAAGGCAGAATTAAAGAAATAAATGAGAATTTCCACAAAATTTTTGAAGCTCCCTTGTATTTGGGGGGAACACAATCGATAGTCCACAAAGACAATGTTCTATACCCTACTTTGATAAGTAGTCCCTGGGGCTCACCCTACCACCAAACAATAGGCCTATAGGTGAACAGTAACACCAGAGAGGTAGATAATCCTTAGCCTAATCAAACATACCAGACCATAAGGGCACCATTTGCCCAGGGGCAGAGCCCAGAAGGCAGGAAGGTACAGGAAAGAAGGATGAATGGACATAGGAAACACAGGGGAGAAGAGGGAAGAATGCTGTAGCATTGTGGGAATTAACGATCCATGTCAGAAAACAAAATGTGTCTGGATAACTAATTTCCATCTTCCGTCTCCTGGCTGACTTGTCGACTGTCTGGGCATGGGCCATTAACTATAATTTTTTCCCCAAATATGGAGAGGTACAAGAGACTAAGGATCAAGGCTGGTAGGTCAAAGTTTGTAATCAAGGAGCTTATTGAGGGGTTTAAGAGCCTTGGTGGCAAGCAACATGGTTACACATTGTTCTGCAGTCTGGGAGTCAGCAGTTGAAAACCGCCAGCCCTCTGCAGGAGAAAGACGGGACTTTCTATTCCTGAAAATAGTTACATTCTCAGAAACTCATAG
>NW_022103922.1:31934859-31947249 GCF_000313985.2 Echinops telfairi
CATCTGACCTCCCCCCACCATGCCAGAACTCCAGAACTCCAAGGTCACCCCAGCAGTGTGAACTAAGAGTGATTTAGCAAGCAGACGGGGAGGAGTATGGGGGGTGGAGGGGTTGTAGAAAGCAAGAACCTAACCATATTTGGCTTCCCAAAGCCCATTTCCCCTACCATGAATCACCCTCAGGGGTGGATTACCAAATAAACAAGGCAAGAAGGGCTGGCTTGTGCTTAGTTACTATGTGTTACTCATGTGAACAATTCCACATAGGTTTCACCATACCTTTGATGATGTATAAACATATCCCCAAATTGAGGTGCTTGGCACGACTAAAATGGCTGCCCAAGATGTAAATTAATCCATTTCAAATCAAATTGTAGCTTGGTCTGAAATCTCAGCCTCTACCACTCTGAAGAGACAATCCAGTTTCTTGAGAAGGTTAATCTGCTTGTAACACAAGAGGATCAAGGGTCAGGATTTTGGCTCTAATGCACCTATTCTATGATCAAGAAGCTCTGGTGGCATTGCGGGTCAGGCATTGGGCTGTTAACCACAAGGTGGTGGTTCAAGTCTACCAGTCATCCCTTGGGAGAAAGATGAGGCTGTCTGCTCCCATGAAGTCCCGGAAACCCTGTACAGTCAGAACTGACTCCATGACAGCAGGTACAGTCCATGAAGGAGCCCCGTTAGGGTTCCTTGTTATCAGGACTTTGCTTCTCTTTATGGCTGAGAAATATTCCATTGTATTTATGTAACACATTTTGTATAATCATTCATCTTTTCATGGACACTTAGGCTATACCATTTTCAATGGCTTCATAACATTCTCTCACATGGATGATCCAGTCAATCCTGTCTAATAAGATGCGGGTGTAGTTATATGACTTAAAGAAGAGGCTAGAATGGTAAAATCAGCTCTTGGATTGGCACAGCAGCAGAACAGGCTTTGTGAACCTTATTCTCCGCAGAGAGGGCACTCATCTGGTTCCAGCTGTGGTCATGTTGGATACTTTGGATAAAGCTGTAAAGTCTATATGGAAAAAGCCAAGAGTTTCCTTGAGAGGAGAAAATGGAAACGCAATGGAAATAATAAAAATGCCATGCTGTTCAAAGGGGATAATGCAAATAGTAACAATGACACAAATACTTAGAGATGTGGCAGTCCCTTACTTACATAACGAATTCAAGTTACAATGAACTACATTGTTTCCTGCCCGCCCCCCACTGCATTTACAGTGTTGCTGCGGGTAATTGCTGACATCATTCTCAGATGTCCACCAACAGATGTGTATATGTAATGTTTCCAACCCCAAAAGACAAATAAAGATCATATTGATAAAGATACTGATAATAAGAAGCAATAGTAATACACACTAAAGCAAAAATAACAAAACAATTTTGTTGACTTAGAAGACTCAATTCCCATGTGCTCACACTTAACTTTATCTACTGGCGTTTCATTATCTTGGAGCAAAGGAGTCTTTTGCATCTAACATTGCTATTCTGGAAACCGAAAGAAAACATCTGGCATGCACCCTAATGGGAGAACCAAAGCAAAGCTGCAAACACCATCTGTCAATTTTTCTTCCCAAAGGAGCCTTTTAAAATCCCCAGCACTCTCCTGACCTGCCTGCCACAATCAGCAGCACCCAAAACAAATGAAACCTGGGCGGTTTCTCATGATGTGCTGGGCTGATATCACAGGTGTACTCTCTCACGGGCTACCTCAACTTTGACTCCCATAGGTGCTGGCCTCTGATCCTCAACCAAGGCAGCAGTGCATGGATGTGCACTGCATTATTCTGCAGCTTGCTTTTTAATTTCACAATGCATTGTGAGAGTCACTGCTAATCGCTTTGTAAGAAGGTTCTACCAATTTATACTCTGTCAACCATGTATGAGAACGCCTATTTCTCCATCCATGCCAGCGCTACTCATCCTCTTACCTTCTGTCAATCTGTTAGATGAAAAACGGGACCTTACACTCTTCGATATTCACCTTCCCAACACGATCGCTGAAGACAAATGTGGTGAAGAGAGTGGATGGTGCCTGGCTATCAAAAGATATAGTGTCTGGGGTCATGAAGGCTTGAAGTTAAACAGGCAGCCATCTGCAGAGAAGCAAATAGCACACATGGAAGAAACACAAGAGCCTGTGTGATCGTGAGGTGTTGACTGGATAGGTTATCAGGTATCAAAAAATCCAAAACAAACAACTATATCGATGTGAACAAGGTGGGTTAGAGTGGAGACCCAAAGCCCATTTGTAGACAATTGGACACCCCCCACAGAAGGGTTATAAGGAAGACATGATTCAACCAAGGTGTAGTGTAGCACCGACTAGTCACACATCATTTCTCTAGTTCCTGATTGCTTCCTCCCCGACTCCCCACCCCAACTACCATGACCCAGTTCTACCTTAAAAATCTGGCTAGACCAGAGAACACCCAGTACAGATTGAGCTCTCAACACATGGAATTCAGGACAGATAAATGTGAGGTTGATTTGGCGCCGGAAAGAAAGAAGGCAAAGACAGAAAACCATTTCAAAGGTTTATTTCAGGGCTCCTGAGCAAGGTTCACAGCCCCTAATTCAGGGCCAGAATGGTTGAGCTGCCCGGGAGGGAGGGGAGAGCAGAGAAAGGGATGGGACTAGAGCATTCCAAGCTCCCGAGCACCTGGGCGAGGTTCACAGGGCCCCAGTTGGGGTCCCTCAAAGTCATCAGTCATACTGTCTGGGGTGGGGTGGGGGTAGGGGGTGGGGTAGAGATGGAGAGTTTTATAGCTCAGGTCTTGGGGAAGGGAGTAGCTGAGGAATTTTTCATTGCAACTTTGCTGTCTGCAGATCCAGGGCTGAGCAACAGCATTCAATGTTATCTGCAATGGCTAGCTCCTTGCATCTGGGCTTGAAGGCCACCGAAGAGGAGGAGGGAGGCCTGATCTCTCACAGCATCCTTGAAATGTTTCCACTAGCTCCTAGTATCTCTTCACTCCCCAGCCTTGTCAGCTCCCTGCTCCTGCCTGACAATAAACCCCTCAGTAACAGTAGTGGGAGTAGCAATATCATGAGGATAGGGGACAAGGTGAAGGGGGAGAAAAGGGAACCCATCACAAGGTTGGATATATAGCCCCCCCAAGGGGACAAATAACAGAAATGTGGGTAAAGGGAGACAACCGACAGTGTAAGATATAAAATAATAATAACAACAATATATACTTGATCAAGGATTCACCAGGGTGGGACGCTGGGGGAGAGAGGGTAAAAAGAGGAGCTTATACCAAGGGCTCAAATAGAAAATGTTTTGGAAATGATGATGTACAAATATGCTTGATACAATTGATATATGGAAGGTTATAAGAGCTGTAAGAGCCCCCAATAAAATGATTTTTTTTAATGGGGCCTTATTTAATTTTATAAAATTATTTTTTTTAAAAAAGAGAAAATTATATCATTTAGAAAATTAACAACAATAAAATTTAGGGAAAAAGTAGAAAAGGGATATGAACAGTCTTTTGAGAGAAGAACTAAAAGAAACAACTAATAACGATATGAAAGATGTTTGGTCATTTGACAAAGAAATGTAAATCAAATGATGACTTTTTTTTCCTTATCAGACTGGCAAAAACCGAAAAGCTGGATCATTTCTAGTGTATTCCCACGCCGGCACGTATACACTGTCGACAGGAGAATTACACACCGGTGCAACTTTTTGCAGAACAATTTTACAATAACCGTTGAAATTTAAACTATACAGTTTTTGGACCTTCAATTAACTCTAATTTTAGGAATGTAGTCTTGAATTATTGTGGTGCGGTAAACTTTCTTAATATCACTCTTCCACCCAAGTTTCTGTAACTCCCACCAAATCATTGGGTGGAACTATGCAAACAGGGTGTGTGAAATTCTAAGAATGAGGATTGGTCAGTTTTGATTACCAGCCCCTGGCTAACAGGGAGGGGGCTGAGCCATCTTTGATGGGCCGTCTTTGAAGCAGGGTACAGAGGGAGAAACCCTGAGGATTTCGGAAGTGCACGTTCAAGATCTCTATTTGAAGTGGCAGAGACCACCGAGAGCAGCTTCACTGGAGTCTGGCGTGGAGACTCAAGAGGAGCAGGTACCTTGCCTCATCCAGCTCAAGACTATACTGTGGGAGACAGGGACAGGCAGGCTGGCCTCCTGGCCCATGGAAACAAAGGCCAAGGGACCATGTCGTTCTACAGAAAGACTTGACTGCTAGCTGAGGAGACCAATGACTATGTCCTTACTGTTCGCTGATCCCGATTTGTGGTAACCTATTCACTTCCCTAATAAGCCCTCTTAACCCTAAGTGTTGTCTATGAATTAATTCTGTGTGGCCATCGCAACAAATTGCCAAACTCAGCATAGATGTAGAGTGGCCTGGGAGGAACGGTTGTGTCAGAATAGGTAAAGAAGGATGGAGCATGGAGGCTTGTCGAGTCTTGCCTCAAGGCCATAGGGAAACCAGAGGAAGTCAGGTACGTCCGCCTCCATTGTTGTTTATTCTCCTCTACCCACCCCACAAAATCTAAGCTGCATATGAAGTTCCCTGAAGGAGCCATGGTAGCACTATGGTTAAGTGTCTGGCTGCTGACTGAAATGGTGGTTTGAAGATCTAGTACTCTTCCATTAGAATTACCGCCGATAAAAACCCTACGGACAGTTTTATTTTGTCACATGGGGTTATTGTGTGTGAGAAATCGAACTGACAAACCCAACATTAACAAGATGGACTTTTTTACTAAAACCTTACTCCTAGTAGCAAAAACCTGGGACCATCCAAGGGCTATGAGCAGAGAATCAGGCCAATCATCTCCAGGACCTGGGAACAATGGCAGAGTATGCAGTGGTTAGTTAGACAGTAGGTCTGTAGGGATTGATACGAAAACTTCAAGAGAAATGTTGTCAAATGAAGGCTGTCGAAAGCCATAGTTATAGGTGTTCCACTAGTCTTAATTAAACCAGCGAGTTTGGTCTTTTTTGTGATTTTGAATTTTGTTCTACATTTTTCTCCCTCACTGTTCAGGACTTCCTATTGCCATCCTGATCCGAGTGATTGGTGGTGTTAGCTGGGCCCCGGCAAGTTCTTCTGCTCACAAGGTAGTAGAAGCTTTGGTATGTGTGGTCTATTAGTCCTTTGGATTTATTTTTTCCCTGGTCTTTGATTTTCTTCACTCTTCTTTGCGCCAGGCAGAAAGAGACCAATAGTTGCATCTTATATGGCTGCTTGCAAGCGTTTAAGACCCCAGTTGCTATTTACCCAAGGAGGATGTAGACCGTTGACTTTTTTTTAATGAATTTTTTAAATCGTTTTATTAGGGGCTCATACAACTCTTATCACAATCCATACACACATCAATTGTGTAAAGCATATTTGTACATTCATTGCCTTCATCATTCTCAAAACATTTCCTCTCCACTTAAGCCCCCGGCATTAGGTCCTCATTTCCCCCTCCTTCCCCGCTTCCCCCTCCCTCATGAGCCCTTGATAATTTATAAATTATTATTTTGTCATATCTTGCCCTGTCCGACGTCTCCCTTCACCAACTTTTCTGTTGTCTGTCCCCCAGGGAGGAGGTCACATATAGTTCCTTGTAATCGGTTCCCTCTTTCCAACCCACTCTCCCTCTACCCTCCCAGTATCGCCACTCTCACCACTGGTCCTGTAGGGATCATCTTCCCTAGATTCCATGTTTCCAGTTCCTATCTGTACCAGTGTACATCCTCTGGTCTAGCCAGACTTTCAAGGTAGAATTCAGACCGTTGTCTTGGTGGACTATGTTGTGTTAATTGGCCTAACTGTCCCCCTGGACACCAGTATGCTCTACTGCATACATTAATGATTTATTTTACTTGTGTTTATATTATCATGCTTTTTGGAATTTAAAATAATTTGTATCCATTCCTAGTCATCAGGAGAATTGGATCCTTATATCACGGTCATCATATAGGTCTTAGAATTGGAAGGAACCTCCGAGGTCACCTAGAATCCGGAATCCTTAATTGTTATGATGCGCTTAGGGGTAATTGTTAAGGGTTTCGACCTGATCTTCAAGGCTCTTAAGGCCATCCCAACTATTTTCTTGTTGTTGTTTTTTAAAAATAATATTTTACTGTGTTTTCAGTGAAGGCTTTACATAGCAGTTTACATACACATTGAACAGTTTCTACACAATTGATCTTTTTCTTTTTTTTTCTTGGTTTTCCCAAGAAAGAATATCCCTTTGCCAAAAATAACACTTCACAGCCTCAAAAATGTTAAAACCAAGCCCACATCCTTCCCTTCTGATTTCTCTAGTCTTATCCCCCTCTGTTCTCTTACATAACTGTTACCCCTTTTCTCTGTTTACTCATTCTGAATTTTCTTGCAGCCATGCCTTTGTTCAGACTATTTTTACTGCCTTAGGCATTTATGGCAGTTACATCATCTGGTGTCAACTTGAGAAGGGGTGGAGTCTCGCCTGTCAATCAGGTCGCAGCTTGATGACCTAATTTTGGAGGCTCCACGGAGATAAATAGCTCATTGGAGGCAGAGGCATGCAGACTCTGTGCTTTGTATTCCTGATTACAAAACACATGGAATTACGGGAGAGTCCTGGAGCTGGAGGAGCCACATGGAGACCCCTGCCAGTGCTGAGATGCTTACACTGCCACTGGATCCACAAGACTTTCCACCCACTGGCCTATGATCTTCCTGAATTCAGCGTCATTGCATGTGTTTCATGAGTCTGATGAGGAATTTGGAGATTGGTGTCGGACATATGGGCTAATTTTGGACTTATGGACTTGATCTGAACTGGGCTGGGATGTTTTCTCAATATTCAGTTGCTCTTGTATATAAAGCTCTTTCTTATAGACATATGAGTAGCTATGAATTTGTTTCCCCAGACTAACACAACATCCTTTATTTTACATGTCCTTTAAGACTTAACAAATGCTTCAATTTGCCACGAAATTTTCTTTGATTTCTTAAGTCCATCTGAACTCTTTCTCTCTCATTTTAAAATAAAACCCTTGACTCATGGAATGTGCTACCTAAGAAGCACAAGTGATTTTCTTCCAAGTATTATTATTATCTGTACACCTGACTGATTGTCTCATTGAAGACTCATGGTGCCCAGCACATGTTAGGATTTAGGCAATGCTGGAGGGCTGACTAGCTGTCTTTCTTGTCCCTGCTGTTAGACACACTAAATGCCGAGGGCAGGGGTCCTCAAACTTTTAGAACGGGGCCAGTTCACTGTCCCTCAGAGCCGTTGGAGGGCCAGACTATAGTTAAAAAACAAACAAACTATGAACAAATTCCTATGCACACTGCACATATCTTATTTTGAAGTAAAAAAACAAACGGGCCAAAAACACCTGGCGGGCAGGATAAATATCCTCAGCGGGCCCGCATGTGGCCCGTGGGACGTAGTTTGAAGACCCCTGGCCTAGGGTATAAAGGGAGGAAGGAAGGAAAGTAAGAAAGGGAGGGTACAATGTGGTGCTCCTTGGGCTGGCGTGGCATTGGAGACCAATGGGTACTAGCCAGGTACACAAGGAGGGAAAGATATAGAGCCGTGGCAGTGAAAAACTGGTATCCTTTTCAGTCTAGTCTAGTCCGAGGTGGGTCACTATTGTAGGTCACTCTTAGGAAGGTGAACAAGTTTTTTGTTTGTTTCCCCAAGGAGAGAGCACCACTTATTTTCTCCTTCTCAAGGATGTGTAGCCTCTCTCGGCCAAAGAGGAGCATGACAGGCTGGCCCAGGAAGGGACACTCAATAACCTGGTCGCTACTGAAAGCTACAGGGCAGAGGGAATTTTTTTTTTTTTTAATTAGGAGACGGAGGCTGATGAGGAATCTCAACGTGTACTTCCATGATGGGAGAAGTTTGTCCTTAACCTCAGGAAGTATTACTCCGAAAGGAGAGGCACCAGCCCAGGCCACCCAGTTTTTCTTTTCTTATCCTTCATGGTACCACGGTCTTCTGACTCCTTCCTACTTCTCTGGCTGCCCTCTCTCCATCTCTTTCTGTACTTCCTCTCTCAAGTCCTGTAGCTTAGTAGTCCTCCTAATGGTTTTATCATCTGAAATTCTGATTAATCTGTCTTTCCAGCTAAACCTGCAAGATTTGACTCAGGTCAAAACCCTTGCAGTCATCTTTGCTCTCTCGCATTTCCTCAGACCCTGTAGCCTAACTCATTGCTCGATCTTCAAACTGTGTCCAGGACCTAACTACTATTTCTGATCAACCACACTGCCAGTCTGGCCCAAAGCACGTTCACATCTTATGTGTAATAGTGTAACAACCTCTTAGTAATTTTTCTTCTTCCATTCTTGTCCCTCTTTTGCTTATTCTCCGTGTAGTAGCTTGAGCGATCTTGTTAAAAAAGTTGGACCACGTCCCTCCTCTTTTCAAAACTCTCCAATGGCTTTTCAGTTCACTCAGAGTAAAAACCAAAGTTCTTAAAATGATTTACAAGGTTCAAACCCCACCAATTGCTCCAAGGGAGAAAGATGAGGCTTTCTAGTCCTGTAAAGATTTATGGCCTCACAGACCACATAGAGCAGTTCTATGTTTCACAGGGTAGCAGTGAGCTTGGTGCTTTTTGTGTTTATATTATCATGCTTTTTGGAATTTAAAATAATTTGTATCCATTCCTAGTTATTAGGAGAATTGTGGCATGCGATGAGAATGGGGAAGTAGGAATATCATATGGGTCTTGGCTGAAAGCAGAAAATACCAGAGAGATGTTTACCTGTGTTTTATTGACATACAAAGGCACTTAACTGTGTGTGGATCATGACACATTATGGATAACATTGCAAAGAATGAGAATTCCAGAATATTTCATTGTGCTCTTACAGAACCTGTACATAGACCAAAAGGCAGTCATTGGACCAGAACAAGGAGAAATGAATGGTTTAAATTCGGGAAAGGTGTGTGTCAGGTTAGAGTTATGTCCCTTCATCCTATTTATTCCATCTGTATGGTGAGCAAATAATCCCAGAAACTGGACTGTTATGAAGATGGTTGTGGCACGAGGGTTAATGGAACCTTAACCATCTGTGATACACAGATGGCATAACTTTATTTGATGAAGGTGGAGAAGACGTAAAGCACTTGGTGGAGAAGATCAAATATGACAGCCTTCAGTATGAATTACACATCAGCATGAAGGAAAAACCGAAACAACTCCTTAACTGGAGGTTCTTTCCACAGCACGTACTCTTTCTTCCATGGCACTCCCTACTCTCCAGCTGGGTTCCATAATTCATTGCCACGGTAACACTGAACTCACAGACAGTACTCGTTATTATTGGATTTATTGAGGAAGTTAACAGGTTACAAATGATCAGGATTCAGTTATTTAGACAGTCGCGTCTCAGCCAGATCCATAGGCAGGCCTCTCGCCGGTCATTGGCTTCTCAGCCATGTAGCTCATTGACCTCTGTCCTGTTTCTATAATGTTATAAAGGTCTTTAAGGGCTGCTAATAAATATTCAATGGGCATGACACTCCACCATAAGCCAAGGCCATTCAGCTCCAGCTCCCTGAGTCAGCCCAGAGGACTCTACTCCACAAACCAGCCTCCTGCCCCAAAGCACTCAGCTTCATTGGTTCCATAGGCTGGGAAGTTCATGGCTCTGTCTCATGCTCTGGCTTCTGCTGTTGCCACTCCTCTGATGCCCTGATGTCAAAGGAGGTTCAATGGACAGGAATCCAAGAGTCCAAGAGATGCATTCCATTTCTGGCTCTTCTCTTTTGCTTGTAGTGAGATCTCCACCTCCTGCTTCTGAGATGGTTCATTTTCCCCCCAGCAGGATGACATCTCCAATCAACTTCGTTAACAATCCATCACGCACAGCTGAACCCTAACCAAATGAGCATCTTCTCTCACTGCAATTTCTTTATCCAAATCCATCAGGAAAATAAAGGGCGTATCAAAGGCTATGTCTAGAAGCCATATTAAATAATCCACTGCATTGCACTGGGCCATAGACAACATCATGCTAAATAGAGACACAATGGAAGCTGTGAGGATTTCATTTTACTTGGATTCACAATCAATGCCCATGAGAAAGGAAGTCAAGATATCAAAAGATGCGCTGCATTGGACAAATCAGCTAGCTGCAAATGAGCTCTTTCTCTTTTTCCCCTCTCAATTCCAACTCACAGCAACCCTATAGGACAGGGTGGAACTGCCCCTGTGCATTTTCGAGACTGTAACTCTCCCCAAGAATCCCCACCACCCAATGATCTCTTTCAGGTGCTAAAAAGTAAAAGATGTCACATGGATAACTAAAGTGTGCCTGAGTTAAGTTAGAATATTTTCAGTTGTTTCATATGCATGCAAAAGCTGGACAATGAATAAGAAAGACGTAAGAATGGACACATTTGAGTGGCAGTGTTGGTGAAGAATACTTACCATAGACTGCTGGAGGAAAGAACTAAGCCACCTTGAAAGGTATACAGCTTAGAGGTGAAGATGGCAAGACTTTGTTTCCAGGAGGGACTAATCACTGGAAAAAGACATTATCATTGGCAAAAAAAAAAAAAAGCCAGCCAAAAAGAGGAAGATCCTTAAAGAGGTGGATTGACACGGTAGCTGCAACCATGGGCTCAAATGTTGCAACAGTTGTGAGGATGGGGCAGGGCTGCGCAATGTTTTGTTGTGTTTTTATGTTATGGAGGGTTGCTATGAATCAGAACTAACTTGATGACACCACATAACAACAACAACATGCAATTTAACACCCTGCTACTTCTCTGGTTTCATCTTCTTCTAGTCTTCTCTGCTCACCCCTGTCCAACCACATTGGGTTCGGTTCCCCACTGTTCCTAGAACATCACGGCTGAGTTTAGGGCTTTTATGCTTGCTGGTCCCTTGGGCTGGCATTTTCTTCTAGATATCAACACAGTTCATTCAATTACCTCCTTGAGGTCTTTTCTCATATGCCACCTTTTAGTAATTCCTTCTCTGGCCATCCTCCCTACATTTCAACTGCTGATAATTTCAAATTCTTTTCCTCTGTTTTAGTCTTCTTAGCATGTAATCAACATTGTCTATAAGTGACCTGCCTCTAGAATGTAAGCAGGGATTACATAAAAAGTTTTATAGATTGTTGTATCTCTAGTGCTTAGAATAGTACCTGACAAATCGCAGGTACACAGTAGTTATTAAATAAATGTAGGACAGGTATACGAGTTTACTGCATATGTGCACATCTTACCTCTTTATTGAGTTCCACGCCTCTATTCCCTCCCAACAGCTCTCAAAAACATGTGACATCATCTTAATCTGCTTGACCAACTGAACTAAGGGTCTCCTCTGGCACTTCTCTAAATCACAGGAATTGCTTCTCTCTGTTGATGAGACCGCCCAAATTGGCTTCTGCTCTTCCTTTTTCTCAAATACACCAAAACCAATTGCCATCAAGTTAATTCTGACTGCTAGTGATCTTATAGGTCACAGTAGAACTGCGTCCTGGGGTTTCTAAAGTTGTATATCAGCACAGGAGGAGAAGGCCTCATCTTTCTCCCTCAGAGAGATTGGTAGGTTTGAACAGCTCACCTTGCAGTTAGCAGCCCAACGCATAGTCCATTATGCCTCTTATACAGCAGCTCTCTAAACAGAATTGAATCTAGCACCTAGATCTCGATCCAGTTTGTCCTGTGCTGCTTCTGCTTTGGGCTGCTGGTCATCTTTTGGAAGCCTACTGTGTAGTCCTTTTTAAATGAAATTTTTAATTGTGAATTATGAGAGGGGTTTACATTTCAGACCGTCAACTCTGCGTTCAACAATTCAAATCACTCATAAGCCCCCTCCCTTCTATCCCAGCCCACCCTCCTCCTCTAGTTTTTCTTCTTCTTGTGGATCTCTGTTCTTTCATCCAAATCAATATCTGTTAACCCTCTAGTTCATCTTCCCACCCATGCCCTCCCTCCCTTGGGAAACTCCAAAGTTTTCTTTGGGGGCAAGTCTTGGGTAGTCTCTATAGGCATAGTCTTATATAATATTTGCCCTTTTGTGATTGACTAACTTCACCCAGCATCATGTTCTCCAGGTTCACTCCTGTCATGAAATGTTTCAAGGCTTCATCTCTTTTTGTATCCCCCAACAGTTCTATTGGCACATAATTTACGTATCACACAATTCAATAGTTCAACTGTTCAATCATATCAAGAAGAATTGTACAATCATTACCACATCAATTTTAGAACATTCCTGCCCCCCTGGTTAAATTGCCTTTAAAATGAGTTGTGCACCCCCGAGAAGAATTTATCTCAAAGGATGGCACTAAGTCTGCAGCTTCGGGAGAAGGATATATCTGACCAGAGCACACAGGAGCAGATGACGGGGGAGGAGGAGAGACTGGAGCACATCCTG
>NW_022103922.1:31949120-31962761 GCF_000313985.2 Echinops telfairi
AAAAAAAAAGAGTGGTATGAGCCCCCAATAAAATGATTTTTTTTTAAAAAGAAAAAAAATGAGTTGTGCAATCACACTCAGTTCTAGTGCTCCCTCCCTCCTCCTGCCTTCATTGTTTACTCTCTAAATCCCCTTTCCCTCCTATCACCTCCCTCACCCCTACAACCTCTATAAACCCTTCTATCAGTTATTATCAGTATGCATCCACTCCTCCTGTGCTTCACAAACTGGGAAACCCAACAGAAACAATAAAAAGCCAAATCGAAATAAGGTGGTAATGATAAAATAATAATATAAAGACAAAAGTACAAATAATGAATAAGAAAGAAAAAACTCCATCAACATACAAAAAGCCAGGGAAGACATTTCTGTCATGGAACAAGTAAGAGATACTTGCACCCAGAACAAATTCAGGTTGGGTCTATAGGGAAGTCAATCAACAGGCCAAGTATCCAGTTAGCTCCAGTATAATCAAGATTACAAAGGTCTCTGCCTGACAGCAAGGCTGTTTGAGACTCTTGCCTGTGGCTAGAGCGAGTCTGCCAGCCGCTCAGTCTGACTAGACACTCTGCAGATGGGTTTTGGGCTCCCACTGTCCTCCATAGCCTTCTACAAAGTGGGTGTTCCTAATTTGGCTCTGATACTTTTCCCTTTGTCATATTTGCATTTTGTAGTTGTCATCTTTGGATCACACAAGTTGGTGTGCTTCTTCCTTGTGGACTTAGTTGACTCCTTGCTTAGATGGCTGCTTGTTTGAAGACAAGCCTTCACCACACTGTGGTATAGCACCCTGATCTTCAGTGATCATTTAATGAAGGTCAGTATCAGCAGGGCCATGTGATCAGAACTAACTGTTCTTGGATTGGAGCTAGGCGTAAGTAGGAGTCCAGGCTCCATCTGCTTGTCCATGGGGCTTACATGTCTCAGGTTTATTATGGCAGTTGTAATAGGACAAAGTCAAAATCCTGTAAGACCAACTGTATAAATAGCAGCCATAAGCCAACCAGCAACCAACCAAACAACACACACACAAAGAAAAAAAGCGAACTACAAGTAGGAAAGCAAAAACCTATGTAAACAAAGAAGTATCGCATTGTCAATCACCCCCCTGGGGTGACTGCTCTTATCATCATCAGTTTTCCCAATGACCCAGCCTTCCAGACACTGTCGGTGTGAGGAGTCTGTGCGGATACAATTCTGCCTTAAGCTGCAGTCCATGAGTTTTTCCCTACACAGTAAGATCTCCCATTTGATTGGGCTCTGTTGACCCTAAATACGGGAATGATGTCAGGGGGGACCTTCCTGGAGCAATTCATCCAAGTACAGATCTCTGCTCAATGGATCAGAACCTATCGTGCTACTGCAAGGTAGGCATTGAGATACTACATGTATGGTGATCTGGGGTCCCTTTCCACTGGATGCCCACCAGGCCAGGTTTCCCCCAAGGTCCAATGACTGAGCTGGGTTTTCCCCAAGGTCCAATGACAGCCACTTCCACAGTCCGGGGGTGGCCACTCTCTGCTTCCTGTCCCATCAAACACCTCAATCTTCAGTCCAAGGCCCAGGTGGCCTTGAGGCAGTTCAGTTCATTCAGCAGGGCCTCTATGTTAAGTGTAGCCCCTGTAGCCCCTGTGTTATTCCAGGCTGCCTACAAGTTCAGCTTCCACAATCATCATGGTGCTTAGTCCATGGTCACCTCTGGTTTTTAGGGGTGCATGGTATTATATGGTGTGTATGCACCAGTTTTGTTATCCATTCTTCTAACTGATGGGCATTTGGGCTCTTGTCAACTTCTTGCTGTTGTGATGAACACGAGAGTGCATATGTCTGTCTGTGCTATGGCTATTACTTCTTTAAGGTGTATACCCAGCAGAGGAAGTGCTGGTTCATATGGAATTTCTATTCCCATTTGTTTGAGACAGTGCCGTATCACTTTCCACAAAGGCTGTGCAGTGCAGGGGAGTTCCAATTTCTCCACACCCTTTCTAACCTTTGCCTTTTTGTTTGTTTGTTTTATTGGGCTATCATTGTCGGTGTAAGATGATGTCTCATCAGTGTTTTGATTTGTATCTTCGAGAATGCTAATGATCATGAGCATTTTTTCAGATTTGTTAGCCATTTGGCTGTCATTTTTTTGGTATACTGTCTGTTCATGTCCTTTGCTCACTTTTTAATTGGATTATTCATTGATTTTCTTATTGAGGTCTTGCAGTATTCTATAGAATTTAGAGATCAGTCCCTTGTCGTGTCCTTGCTTAAGACTTTTTCCCCATCTGTGGGTTCCCTTTTGACTCTTTTGATGAAGTCTTTTGATGCACATAAGTGCCTTATTAGTAGAAAGTTTCCAGTCATTTGACTTCTACTGTGTGTGCTTTGTTTGTCTGATAATATGTCCACGCTCTGCAATAGGGCCCTTCAGTTTGTTCCTTTTTTCTTATTGATGACCTTGAGAGCTCTGGGATTTATATTGAGGTCTTTGATCTATCCTAAATTTGTTTTTTGTACAGGGAATGATGTATGGCTTCTGTTTTATTGTGTAGATAAAGATTAAATTTTGCCAGCAACATGTGTTGAAGAGACTATCTCTTTCCCTTTTAATGTTTTTTGGCCCTTTGTCAAACGAAGATCAGTTATCTGTAGGTGGATGAATTCACTTGAATTTTCTTATCCTGTACCCTGCCACATTGCTGAATCTTTCATTTGTTTTTTAATTAATTTTTTTAAATCTTTCAATTGTTCCCAACAATTTTCTTTAGTTGCGTCTTTGGGGTTTTTACATATAAAATAGTTTCTTCAAATAGTGAGAACTTCACTTTTTCTTTGTCCATTTGAATTCCTTTGATTTCTCTTTGTTGTCTTATGGTTCTGTCTAATACTTCCAGCACAATGTTGACTAAGAGTGGTGATAAATGGCATCCTTGTCTGGCTCCCATTGACAGGGAGAATGCTTTTGGTCCCCCCCCCCACTGAGTAAGATGTTGTTCATTAGTTTTTCATATGTGGACTTTATTGTGTTGAGAAATTGCACTTCCATTCATTTTGATGAGTATTTTTTATCAAGAATGAATGTCAGATATTGTCAGATGTGTTTCTGTATTGGTTAATATGATCATGTGGTTCTAATTTGTTTTGTTTACATAGTGGATTACATTGTTTTTCTAATGTTGAACCATCCTTGCATATCTGCTACGAATTCCACTTTATCATGGTGTATTATTTTCTTGCGATACTATTGGATTCCACTGGCCAGGGTTTTGCTGAGAACTTTTGTCTCTGTTCATAACGGATGTTGGACTGTAGTTTTCTACAGTGTTGTTTTTTTCTGACTTTGCTCCTTTCATAAAATGAACTTCGGAGTTTGTTGTCCTTATCTATATTTTGGAATAATCTGTGCAGAATTGTTATCAGCTCTTCTTTAAATACTAGATAGTGTTCCCCAGTGAAGTCTCTAGTCCTGGAGTTTTTTTTTGTCTGAAGTCTTTAAATGACCAGATGTGTTAGACAGGATTCTCTAGAGAAACAAAACCAGGACACGAATAATTGTATATATATTTATATAGATAGATAACATAAGAAATAAACAGTTAATTAATCTATAAGGCAGTACAAATGGCTCAGTGCAGCTCACTTCCATGAGACAGCTAGTACACTGTCAGTGCTTCAAGTCTTGAGGGCCGCAGGGTAGTCCTCCGTGGAGCAATTCAGGCTATCTGGCCACAGGCAGAAAACAGCAAGCAGGTCACCACAGTCAGCCAGATGACAGGGTCCGACAGTCCTCAGCTCAAGAGATGTACCTTCCAGCAGCGTGGTGAAGCAGGTTTTGAAGGAAACTCAAGTTACAGTGACATAGTCCACGGGTTAGGTGTCCCACAGGTAGTATAGCTTGCAAATGGAGACACAGAACAAGCAAGGCAGCCGCACACTGGTCTGATGATCAAAGAGCAAGAAAGAAAAAGGCAAGTTTCGCCAAGCCATTTATCTCTCCGCCCTTCAACTAATCTCACATGCGTTCATTGGCCATGTTGGCACAACAAACCTACCTATCACACCAGATTTATGTCCTCTTTTGTTGTGGTCTGTTGAGGTTTCCTGTGTCAGTTTGTGTAGTTTGGGCAGTTGGTATGTTTCTAGAAACTTGCCTATTCCACCTAGGTTTTCAAATTTGTTGGAGTATTTCTTTTGTAGTAATGTTTATTATTCTTTTTATTTCATTTGTTTTTTTTTTTTCATTTGGTTTTAATGTGATGTTGCATTTTTCATATTTAATTCTTGATTTTTGCCGTTTCTCTTTCTTTTCCTTTAAGTTTTTCAATTCATTTATTTCTGCTCAAATCTTTATGATTTCTTTTTTCCCCCCTAGTAGTTGAAAGTTTATTTTATTGCTCTTGTTCTAGTTGTTGAAGATGCTGGGTTAGGGTACCATGTAATCTTGAGACAAGAGGCTGGATTCTTCTATCTCCTATTTCAAGTTCCAATGACCTTAAGGAATTTCCCCATGCCAACACAAATGGACCTGCCCAAACTACACAAACTGACATAGGAAACCTCAACAGGCCACAACAAAAGAGGAAATAAATCTGGTCATTTAAAGACTCCAAACAAAAAAAACCCTCCAGGACTAGAGACTTCACTGAGGAACTCTACCTAGTATTTAAAGAAGAGCTGGTACCAATTCTACACCCACACTTAAACTTTAAATATGTGGCATATTACAATACTCACTACCTTTGAGTGCACTGCAACTCATACTGACCCTATAGACAGCGTGGAACTGCCCCTGTGGGTTTCTGAGACTAACTCTTTATGGAAATAGAAAATTTTGTCTTTCTCCTGCATAGCCACTGGTGGTTTTGAATTGCTGACATAGAAGTTAGCAGCCCAATATGTAACCACTACGCTACCAGGGCTCCTCAGCCTACATAATTTTTAATTTTAGATTCTCTTGCAAGACTAATGTGTTTTTAGTTCAACTCTCTTGCCCTGGAGCATTCAGCATTTGGCCAGGTCAGTTTGGCCATAGGAACAAGAGTAGACCACACACTTATGACTTTGAATTGAACCCAAGAGCAAAGAACACCTGGGCAAAAAGAAGAAGAAGAAAAAAGAATACCTGGGTAGAGGACTTAAACCTGAGGAACTGTATGCCTGGTGCAGGTATGTGATCCATAAGTGATACCACACCGAAAGCCTTTGCCTCCGACTCTGTCGTGAACACCTGTGTGTGCACACATAATTACCATAACTGCACCTATGTGGATTCAATTTCCAGAATTCTTCATCGCCTTTCCGGATTAAACAAAATGTCCTTCCCACCTAAATTCCCTGAAAAATATCCCTCCTTTGCTCTTGTTCTGTGAGACATAGTCTGCATTGCCCTAGGATTCTTCATGTCTCCTCTTGTAAGACGCGTCTTTATCCAATAAACCTTTTCCCCTATGTTCTCTTGCAAGGTACTTCTCTCTCTAATAAATCTTTTTTTTCTCTCTCTAATAAATCTTTATGCTTGGCTCCTTGCTTTGGCTGTGCTTGGCTCCTTGCTCCTCGGTTCCCTGGCTATGCTTGGCTCAGTTATTCTTAATGAGTAGGGAAAGAACCTTCAATTAGAAGGCTTATCAAGTAACAGTCTAATTCATTTTATTCACTGTTACCATTTTCATTCTCCTGATGAAGAAATTTACTCATATCGCTTCTCTCTTCACAACTCTTCAGTGGCTGCCCAACTAAGTAGGAAAAGAATCCAGAATTAATGACTTACTATTCTCTGCTGTCTTAGACCCCTTTCATTTCTGGAATGTCTACCTTCTCTCCTGATAATTAAAACTGCTACACTCTTCAAAATATAAATACTATTTTCTCTGTTACTGGAGTTCTGGAGAGAAAGGAGGACTGGAGAAGTAGTTGTGCGGTATATATCTTCTGTGGAGTGTATACATTTTTTATTCAGCCAGGAAGTATAGAGACAGATGTCCTTCATAATCCTTGGATAGAAGTAAACTTTTCCTCAGGCAATAATTCTACAGTTTACACCAATAACACTTTCAGACTTCTATTACAGTTTACTGTTTATGCATCTATTTCTCCCACTGGTTATGAACTTCCGGTAACGAAAGATTCACCTTATTTAGTATGTGCCTAATTCCAGGAAACATCCAATAAACACAGAAGGCAATGATAATTTGGGATCAGATTACCTGGTTTAAACTCCGTGAATATTAGAGTTGATGGGAGAGTTAGAGGTCATTCTGCAACCCATTCATTTAGAAATAGGTAAAATTAGACTTAGAGAGGCTAAGACTTGTACATGTCACCAGTGACATGTCACATCTGGACCAGCGATCCTGATTTCCAAGTCGGAATCGTTGTTAAATGTTTGTGCATCTCTTCTCCGTTCAAGGCTTCCGGCTTCCCAGAGTGACCGTATCTACAGCTCCCAGGATTTATGTCCTTTTAGCCATCCTACTCTATCTACCTCTCTCGGTCAGCCGAGTTCACCAATTCTAATCACAACGCCCCAGGCTGCATAGGGAATTTAGCTGCCACAGGGGGCAGTTACGTCACTGCCCGCTCCTCCCATTGGCGGGTGGAGCGCGACGTGATGACATCAGACGCACAGGTGGGCGGGACCACGAGAGGAAGGAGGAGGGAAGTAGGAGGGAAGTAGGACTTCAACATGGCGGCTGCGGTACTGGCGGCGTCTACGGTGACGGCCTGGCCTGGGGCGGGCAGAGTTGGAGGCGGCGGCGTCCGTTCTCCCTAGGGGCTGTCCGGGGCTCAGAGGGGAGAAGGCCTGGGCGACCCGTCGGCACCGGCACCCTTCGGCTTCTGGGACGGTGTGGTAGCGGCGTTCAGGTGAGGGGGCCTGTCTGGGTTCTGGGGGAGGGAAGGGGGCGGAGTTGGGGAGGGGGCCCCAGCATTGGATGACGGATAAGGGAGGAAATTAGAGGGAGACCGTAATGGGGTGAAAAGAACTGGGTGTAGAAGGAAGGAGCCCTGAGGTGTGTGGCCTGGGGTGGATTCTGGGAGAAGAGTCGGAGTGAGGAGATCAGAGTTGAAGGGGCGGAGGGCAGATGGGATGCGCAACATGAGTTCGAATTAAGGGGACCAGTACCCCACTAGAAGCTAGGTGCAGTAGACCCAGTCTGGTTCAGCAGGGTGTGAGCTCCGTGGGAACTAAGTGGTAAGGTGTCGGGGAGGGGGACCCAGATATTCGTAAAGACGAGGACGGGAAGTTGAGGTTGAGTTGGGGTCGTGAGAAACTGCTTTCTTGCTCTCCGAAGCCATGAGAAATGGGAAAAAGGGAAGAGACCGGATCCGAATGAGTATTTTTGGACACTCTCTGGTCTTCTCCAGGTATATATTTATCTTGCCTTTTTGGTTTGTTTTTGGGGTGGAGACTTAAACTTGTATGGTTCACCGGGGCCTTGAAAATAGCTTCCCGTCCTTCCTGTGGGATGTCAAATTACATTTCATTTATTTGATCTTTGACCTTTGTGTTGTTGCCGCCTGTCGTTTGCTCCCACACTAGCCTCTTGAAAGTATGTGGCTCGGCATAAAAATACATTACATGTTAAGCAAATAAAAAGTTAAGAGTCTTTTCAGACACCCTGGGATATTTAGCATAACTGGATTAGTAGTTTACTATTAAAATCTATTTTGTTCTAACCCCACTTTCTAGTGCTTTGTCTTTTTCCTCAGCTCTTTTATGGCTATTTGAGAATTTAAGTAGATAAAATAGATGTTTCCTTTTAAATTTCGTCAAATTTGATAGTAGGAAAAACAGGGCACTTATCCTGTAGTGAGAGAAAGTTCTTTCTGATTCACTTCCTAACTTAGTTCAACTTGGAAGTTTCTGTGTTATCTTATATCAAAGAATGTGAAATGTCCAAAGTCTGAAAGATTAGTATTGTCTGATTAACTTACTTTCTTTTAGTGGAGTTTTTATAAATAAAAATTTTTACCCTTATTCCCTCATTCATTTTGCTGCTTATTCAATGCCTACTGTGTGCTACCTTAATAATGTGTGTTCCATTATATTGATGGAAATGGAAAAATTAACATTTTCCCTTTGTTTAGTTTTTAGTGAGTGTCTCAATCACCACACAGCAAGCATGTTGGCAAATCACTTATTAACCTGCTGTGGCCTGGGGGTGGGGACTGGGGGGCATGGGCGTGGCTGTGGGAATGTTATTTTACAAATAAAGGCACGGGAAGAAAATTAGGTGAATATAGGAATACAATTTCTTTTCATTTAGTATTTAAGACTCATTCCTTATAACATTCTATGTATATCTGAAACATGTTATGTTTTCTTTTAATTTTAAAGATGACAGTAACAGTATTGCAAGATAATGCTAGGTCTGTAGATAATTCTCATCAGTGGTTCAACTTTCTTTGGGAAATGTCACCTGTTTTTTGTGCATTTGTTTCATTGTCTCTTGATTATGATGAGGTAATTAAAGCAAACCCCCCCAATTTCTTTTAGTGATTAAAATTCTATTTTTCCTATTGTCTAATTATTGACTATGTTGGGATTTTTCAAATATAGATCATGTTTTTTTAATCATTTTATTAGGGGTTCATACAACTCTTATCACAATCCATAAATACATCAATTGTGTAAAACGTATTTGTACATTCATTGTTCTCATCATTCTCAAAACATTTCCTCTCCACTTAAGCCCCTGGCATTAGGTCCTCATTTTTCCCCTCCCTCCCCGCTCCCCCCTCCCTCATGAGCCCTTGATAATTTATAAATTGTTATTTTGTTATATCTTGCCCTGTCCGACGTCTCCCTTCACGCACTTTTCTGTTGTCCGTCCCTCAGGGAGGAGGTCACATATAGTTCCTTGTAATCAGTTCCCTCTTTCCTACCCACTCTCCCTCTACCCTCCCAGTATCACCACTCAAACCACTGGTCCTGTAGGGATCATCTTCCCTGGATTCCTTGTATTTCCAGTTGCTATGTGTACCAGTGTACATCCTCTGGTCTAGCCAGACTTGCAAGGTAGAATTCATATCATGATAGTGGGAGCGGGGAGGAAGCATTTAGGAACTAGAGGAAAGTTGTATTTTTCATCGTTGTTACATCGCCCCCTGACTGGCTCGTCTCCTCCCTGCAAATATAGATCATTTTAAAGGTAAGCTTCCCCCCCTTCCTCACACATTAACCCTGTGGTCCCTCTACCCTTCACCCCCCACCCTGCAAAAAAAAAAAGAGAGCATTATCAATTTACATTAATCAGATCTTTGTAGACCATCTTTTTAAAAAATGCAAAAGGGAATATGAAATACTTTAAGAAAACCTTGAGTTGAAAAGAACCTTAGAAATTACCTGGGTTTAGTTTCTCACACAGTATGGGAAATCCCTGCTTGTATACCATCCCAGACAAGTGAAAATCTTTCCTCTTTTCCAGAATCTATAATTGCTTGTGGGAAAGATCCTTTACTTTAAGAGGAAAGAAGTAACATCTTGTAACCTATAGCATACTGTTTCCTGTAAAGTTGCACCTGCCCCAAGTCATGGTATTTCCAATCACCTCCTATGTGTGTGAAAGCTGGACAGTGAATAAGGAAGCTTGGAGAAGAATTGATTGATGCATTTGAATTCCGATGTTGGCAAATAATATTAAATAAACCATGGACTGCCAGAAGAATGAACAAATCTGACCTGGAAGAAGTACAGCCAGTATGCTCCTTAGAATTGAGGATGGCGAGACTACAATTCACATACTTTCAGCGTGTCATCAGGAGGAACCTATCCCTGAAGTAGGACATCATGCTTGTAATGTAGGAGGTCAGTGAAATGGAGAAAGGGCCTCAGTGAGGCGGAACGACAGTGGCTGCAATGATTGTGAGGCCGGTGGAGGACCCGGCAGTGTTTGCTGAGCTGTAGGGAGGGTCCTTACATGTGGGAACCAACTTGATGGCACCTATCAACAAGGGCATTCAATACATAATTTCCTGAGAATCGAGGGTTAATAAATTCAGGTTGAAAAAGAGTTCTGTGAGAGTAGCAAGATTTCAAAGAAAGGCACTGACACTGGGCCTGTTCGAATGAGCCAGGCAATGCTCAGCATTGGACATTAATCCTCACGATGTGACTAAGTAGGTAGGTTGTGGTATGCATGTGGTTTCTGTTTTTTATCTTTAGGAAAATGAAAGGATGACTAGCTTAATTAAGGTTATAGCTGTGGTAAAGTCTGGAGAGGTGGAGTCTCAATGTGTAGACTGTATTTTGCTCCTCTTTGTTGGTCACAAGAGCATTCCAATTTCTGTAAAATAAAGTTTGGAAAGTACAGTGGTTAAGAAAAATGAACAAACAAGGAATTAGCTAAGTGGTGGGGAGAAGGAAAATAAAGTACAGGATAAACTCTAGTTTTAAAAAAATGACATTTGAAATTATTTGTTCTTACTGAGTTAGTACTGTAATTGGAATGACATAGCTCATTAAGTTTTAGTCACTTATGATGTCATCAGTATTCTAGGAGGAAATGAATATCGAGTTTTGTACTATACTCACACACAAAAACCTGATAGACTGGATAAGAACCGTTTTGTATTGCTGAGTCAGATTGGACCCAGTTCATTAATGGCCCAGCCTTATAGTTGCCAGTCATCCACATATGTTTTCAGAAGTCAGTATTGCTCATTGCCAGTTGCTTAATACTTGCAGCACTTCCCATGTGTGAGTCACTGATTGGCTCGCAGTAATTGCGAGTCTTGTGGTCACTGAGTCAAGAGCCAGTAGGGTTTTGTTTTGGTTGATTTACTTCCTTCCCTTTGAATTGTTTCCCAATCTGATGTGCTTGAAATGGTGTCTTTGGTATTCTGTTATTAGCTTTGCCCCAAGTTGAGTTTCTTTTTTACATTTTGAACCATTTGTGTTACTTCTGTAAAGTCTGTATTCAAGTTCTTGGTCTGTGTTTATCCTGGGTTATTTCCCTTTTTCTGATTTTTTTTAAGAGTTTAAAATATATTCTGGATACTAATTATTTTTTATGGGTTGCAACTATCCTCTCCCATTTAGTGGCTAGTCTTCATCTCATCTTAGTTTTTAGGTGAGGAAAGTTCATAATTTAATGAACGAAATTTTCCAATCTTTTCTTTTTATGGGTTGTGCTTTTTGTATCTACTGTCATGCGTGCTATTGTAATAAACTCATCAGTCTATCTGTAATGTTACATTTCATCTCATATTGGTTCCAGTAGTTGGCTTGAGTAGCTTCAGGACTGTCTCTGGTTGCTTCTCAGGAGTTGCTTTCCTCACCTTGGACTTAAAAAGCCACAGGGCTTTAAAGCCAGCTTTTTACTCCGGTAAAATGCCTTTTACTCGGGCTACATACATTTTCCAAAACTCAGACCCCCATCAGATTTATGAATGAGCTGTACATTTTACTAAATGTTAACAGTGTGGTAGACCAGGAGCACCCTTTCTTGTGTGGACAGTATTTGATACATAATGAGACACTGTCGAAGTTGTTAGGACACCTAAGATGTTTTCAGAAAGGCTTTATGCTGTCTACCATTTGGCTATATTAAGAATAATGGTGAACCATGGAAGGGCTAATATGGACACTGTTTGGAAGAGGTTGGTTTTCTTGTTTGTGGTTTGTGTGTGTGTGTTTGTAATCCCTGTCCACCTCTGGATTTGTGTGGCTTCCTTTTACCATTAAGCTTGTCTCTCTCAAGTTTTGTTACGAAAAGCTTGGCAGCATTTGATTGTCTTTGTTGTATACTAAACCTGTTTACAATTTTTAGGGATTACTTGACTTTAGGAATCATTCTAAGGAGCTGAATGCTTGATCCTTTGCAAAAATCACTAGAGAAATAGAAAATATTCACCATACTTTAAATGTACTGCAAATCCTGTGCAAGGGTGTCTAGATGTGGCAGTACGCCGTGGACATTTGTGAAGGGGATGTTCCTTGTTCTTTGGGAATCCTTGCACAGTATAGAATGTCTCTCATGAAATAAAAAAAAAAATAACGGGAAAATGTTAATAGACCATTAAATGCGATCATTAAATACATGGGAACAGCAAAATTAGATATGAATGCTAGATTTAGTTTTCAGCTACCTCCACTTCCCTATCTTTTTTCTGTTATCTTCTGGTTTATCTCTCAAATCAAACTTACTTCCATGGAGTTCATTCTGACTCATAGTGAGAGCCTATAAGACAGGGTAGAACTTCCCTTGTGGGTTTCTGAGACTATAACTTTTTTGGCGAGTAGAAAGCCCCGTCTTTGACCTTGCTGTTAGCAATTCAACAAGTAACCCACTATGCCACCAGGGTTCAGTCTATCCTTCCCTGCCATCGAGTTGATGCTGACTCATAGTGACCCTATCGGACAAGGTATAACTATCTCTGTGAGTTCTGAGACTTTAACTGTTTTTAGAAGTAGAAAGCCCCATCTTTCTCCTAAGGAGGGGCTGGTGGTTTTGAACTGCAAACCTCTCGATGGCAGCTCCACATGTAACCACTACACCACCAGCGCTCTGTCAGCCTATCCCTAGCTCTCCTTTATGAACTCCATGGAAACTTTATGGTATGTCGGAGTGCTTGCTTGTCCTGTGCTGTCTCATCTTCGTGGTCTTGGTCCAAGGCAGGGTTTGCATCTTCCGTCTCATTACTTTCCTTATTAGTAATAATGGAATCTACAGTTAATGTAATCCTAGCATCTTCTTGTAACTAAGGAGCATTACTATTTTAGTCTGTAGTTCGGAGGGGGAGGGAACAGGCAGTACCTCATTCGCTTCTGGTGGATGGTTATACCTTACCTACATTCACTCAGAGGAGTGATTCACGTCCATGGGTGAAATTCAAACTCAAATGTCAGCCAAGTTACATGGAGTGCAGTTTTAGAGGTAGTTTGTGAATTCTCAAAATTGGAAAGATTGAATTTTCTTCTGGCAAGAGTTTACTATATTTCCAAGTGAGTCTAACAATAGGAAAAACAAAAAAACCCATTTTGATCTTAAATGGTTGATTATACTAACATGAACTCATCCCCATTTCCAGACCTGAAGAGTGACTAAGGGTCATAGTCTTTGGGGATCCCACTAGTCTCTGGTCAGTCAGCCTGATCTCTTGTAAGATTTTGAGTTCTGTTCTGTTTTGCTCTCTCTCTATCCGAGACCTTCTAAGTGATCCTTTTTAGAGCAGTTGGCAGTATAGCTAAACACCATCTAGTTCTTCTGCTCCAGGGATGTAGAGCTGGTGTTTGCATGGTTAGTCCATCGAACTAATTGTTTCCATATTCCTTTGATTTTCATTATTCTTTCCTCCATACTGGGAGAGACCAATAGTTGCACCACAGATGTTGCACTCAGGAGCTTTAAGACCCCAGTTAGTACTCACCAAGAAGGCTGCAGAGCATCGTCTTTGTGGATTTTGTTATGCCAGTTGATTTTCATAGTGACAGTTTTTCGTATAACAGCACATTTTTATTGGAAACCAGCTTTAAGTGGAGAAAATAAATAATTATTTAGCTACTTAATTTGGGAATACAAATGGAAATCAGGTAACAACTCTTTAGTAATAAACTCTGTATGTTTTTGTATCATTTACCATACTTTTCTGACAATAGGTTTAATGTGTGCATTTTAATTTGGAGTGTTCATTTGACAGGGTTTATTTTATTTT
>NW_022103922.1:31970984-31972599 GCF_000313985.2 Echinops telfairi
TTGTATATCTGGTTTGTGATAAGAGTTGTATGAGCCCCTAATAAAACTATTAAAAAAAAGAAAAGAAAATGAACCACTGGTGTGGACAAATCCCAGCAAAAATGACTTGTTTTGGGAGCTGAGAAAGACAAGACTATCTTTGCAACATGTCACTATCTGGGGTCACTGGGTCCCAAATACATATTGGATGAAATTTATTAAAAAGAACATGAGAAATAAGATAATAGGTTTTGGGATTATCAATTCTTAAGGCTTTAATCAGATATTTTACCTATCGAGTTTATAATAGATCAAATAGAAATATTCTTATAATTCACTGAATTAATAAATTAACTAGACTTATCAGTCAGCCAGTATTTGAGCACTGTTATAGGTGCTATCTGCACACAGGTTTTGAAATTAAATTATTTATTATAATTTATTAAATTTTTATATAACTAGTTTTATATGAAGAACTTTACTGTATGAAATTAGATAGGAGGTTATGCTGATGAATATATTACTAAATATATTTAATGTGAAAGATTCTTAGAAATTCCTTGTAATTATAGAATATGCACTATGAAAAAGCTTGCCATTACATCCATTCTTACATGTATAATTCAGTGACATTAATTATCTTCCCCCCCATGATAAGTAATCATCCCAACTATTTTTTCTTCACTAATAAACTTTGGCTCTAGTTATTTGGCTATCCTAGATATATCCTATTAGTGAGCTCACATAAGTGTTTGCTGTTTTGTTTCACTTGCCAAAGTGTTTTCAAGGACATCCATGTTGTAGCTTGTGTTTATTATATAATGTTGTTCCTTCAGATGGCACCTACCTTAACTTGTGTCATTTTGGCTATAGTGAGAAGTTAGACATTGTTGCGTAGGTATGACAAACTTAGTCAAACGTTACATTTTAGATATGGCATCTAAACAGTTGATTGTCCAAACTACCCATTTGCTTCAATTTCTGTAACATCATGACTTATTTCTGTGCATTTGTTTGAGAATATAGTGCCTTAGGACAAATTGACTATTGAATTTCAAACTCATACTTGTAGAAGGACTAAGTCAAAGGAATTCTAGATATAATTTCACTTTTGATTTATATCTTTTTTTACATTATTAAATACTTTTATTGGGGGCTCTTACACCTCTAACCACAATCCATACATACATTCCTTGTGTCAAGCACACGTGTACATGTGTTGCCATCATCATTTTTAAAGCATTTTCTTTCTATTTGAGCTCTTGTTATCAGCTCCTCATTTTTCCCTCCCTCCTCCAACCTCCTTTCCTTCCTCCCTCTCTCATGAACCCTTGGTAAATTATAAATTATGATTTTCATATCTTACATTGTCTGCTGTCTCCCTTTACCCCCTTTTCTGTTGTTCATCCCCCTGGGAGGGAGTTATATGTTTATCCTTTTGATCGATTCCCATTGAGTTATATCTTTAGAGAAAAATGAAATGTAACTAACTAAATAAAACTGCACTATTTTGTGTTTTTTTTTTAAAATACAGATTGAGCATTTTATTTTAACTTGTTTAGGGAATCTGTGATAATCATTTTGTAAAACACTAAGATGGAAAGTTTTATGACAACAAGAAACTTGGGAGACAGTT
>NW_022103922.1:31973168-31984901 GCF_000313985.2 Echinops telfairi
TAATTTAACTGTTCATTTCTTGTGTTACATATTTATCTGTATATGATTTAACAGTTCATTTCTTGTTATATATCTAATTATCTTTATAAATAAATATATTAAATTATCAGCAATTTAGTTTTATCTCTCTAGAGAACCCTGTCTTACACAGCTTTTTAGGATTTTCTGGTGGATTCACATCTCCAGTCTTTCCATTAATGATCAAGCATGTTAGCTGTTTACACCACCCAGAGCTGCTCCAAGAAACAGTGTTGTTGTTATGCTTAAGGCAGCGCTGACTCATAATAAATACGTATAACCATCTACATATCCGCACCATCCTCACAATTATGTTTGAGCTCATGTTGCAGCTACTGTATTCTACTCATTGAAGCTCTTCCTTTTTTTTGCCGACCCTCTACTTTTCCAAGGATTGGTCTCTCCTTATATCATGTCCAAAGGTGATTGGAAGTACTGTATACACGCAAGCATAAGCAGACCTCAATATCAGCCATGGCACCTATTTTTAACAAAAACAACATTAAAAATGTGCTGAAAAATTTGGCTTATACATGAGTATGTGTGGTATCATAGTTTGTATCCGGTGCACCTTAGTCCTCAAAGTGACATCTTTGCTTATAAACAAACTCACTGTCGTAGAGTCAGTGTCGACTCATATCGACTCTAAAAGACAGGGCAGAACCGTCCCTGTAAGATTCTGTAACTTAACTCTTTATGGAAGTAGGAAGTCCCTCTTTCTCTCAAGGAGTGGCTGATGCTTTCGAACTTACCTTGCAGTTAACAACCCAACTCATAACCACTATGCAGCTAGGACCATTCTGGTGATTGTGCTTACCAAGAGTTCTTTACTAAGCTTTTTGTCTTTGTATTGCATTAATGAGAGTTTGGATATATGTGTTTAAACACACAAAAAACTAACTGGTTTTGTCCCCAGTTTTCTTTTTTTTTAGTGCT
The DNA here is from genome assembly GCF_000313985.2 of Echinops telfairi. NCBI lineage: Eukaryota > Metazoa > Chordata > Mammalia > Afrosoricida > Tenrecidae > Echinops > Echinops telfairi. The sequence goes on from NW_022103922.1 coordinate 31,974,123, forward strand.
ATTGTTGTTAAGTCTTAGATTTCATATTATGTTAATCTCATATAATAACGAATTTGGCAGCATTAATTCAACAGATATGTATTTAGCAATACTGCGACCAAACACTGCTTGGTGCAGTGATGCATGAAGCCGAAGTGAGTCTCACAGTGCATAAAGCCTACTGAGGAAGACAAACCCTGTATAAAATCACAAACAACAAAGGTGTGTTTGTTTCCACTTTATGTGTTGAAACAGGTTAAATAAAATAGAAATAATATGCTTGGTAAAGATTCCGTAGAATCTTAAGTAAAGACATCTGTTCTGGTGTTTACTTTTGTATCATAATATTTAAAATTGTTTAACAACAACCTCTCTTCAACATCTTTCATATTCTACAAAATTGTAGTGGGTTGTGAATTCTCAGCTTTGTGAGCAAAGCCCTGTTAATTCATTATTTCTGTGGGAGAAATCAGCCTGATTTCACCTGATAGGAACAGTCAGAATGATGTGATCCACTAAGTATGAAGATCACATGGAGTGGAAAAAATATGCTACTTGTAGAATGAGATAGAGTTCTTAGTTTCAAGGAGTAGGCATTTTCTCCAGTTAAAAATAGGGTGTGGTGTGGACTATATACACTGTTGAGTTATGATTTAGCAAGTGATTACATATGTTTATGTGTCCTATTTAAGAATATGAAGTCTTGAAGTATTTTTCTAGTATGTGTAAGGTTATACACAACCAGTAGAGTCTATAGTTACAAACAAATCATCTGGATCACTTAATTTTGAGAAGAATTTTAGGGATTACTTGCTCTAGGCCTCTTGATTTCTGGAAGAAACCCTGAAAGATTTTTCTTTCTGGATTTTGATTGACTCCAAACCATCCCCACCTGATGGAAGAAGTGGGGTTAGAAGAAAAACCCACACTGTGGTTGTCCAGAGGTCCTCTGTCTCCTGCCTTTTGGTGTGATTTTTGAAAGAGCTGGGGAGGAGATGTCATTTTTGGTTCTACAATTTCTTGAAATTATTTTTCTCCCAACCAATGATTACTCAACAGTTTAAAAGAAATGAAATTGATAGATTCATGGTCAGATTTCCTCTGGAGGATACCATAGTCTTAATTCACTAAACTCTAAAATTACACTAATGAAAATGTTTACATGAATTCAAAAGAATGAGTAAAATTCTGATTTGAAATCTCCACTTAGCTAATGATTTTACGCTGTGACTTCTAATTTTGACTTTTAACCAGTCAGTACTTTCTTATCCTGATATTATATTGGTCCCACTGACCATGGGGTTTCAAACTATTCACTGGTAAGTATAGGGAATCATTGTTTTGTTTACTTGCATTCCAGTGTTTACGTTATATAATCTTCTATTATATTTTCAGTAAGTTTGAGGGGAAAAGGGCAAGAGGATAGGAAAGGGATATCAAGACAACTGCTGGACGCTTGAGGGAATAAGAGGAGTCCAGAGTCCATAGAAATCCATCTGTGTTTGGATTTTCCTTGGCCTCTTCTGGAATTAGCTGAGTTTTTAGTTGCAATTCTTATGGAAACCAGATTGGGCTAATATTTGCTTTGACAAGGCTATGTTATTTTTCTTTGTATTATTTGTGCTTTTAAATTTTCTAGTGAGTTGATATTCAACTATAAATTTTTTTTGTTAAACTTTATGAAATGAGCTTTGTTTTGAGTCAGTAGTTACTTTTGTTATAGCCTCAAATAGACCATATGATAAGTAACTTGGTAAACCTCATTTTTAAGTGGTTATTCAATTAGAAAACTTGTGCATTATAGCTACTTGATAAATAGCACTATAGCTACTTATTCAATTATTAAACTTGTGCATTATAGTTACTTGTGCATTATAGCTATAAAAATGAAAAAAAATTTTATAAGGCCAATTTAGATGTAAAGGACTTGTAAGTTGTACAAGTATCCCAGCATACTGATAGAGTACTTGGAAAATGGTTTACTCTCTTACCAGACTGGGCAGTTTTTCTTTTTGTTGTACATAGAGGCTCTGTGAGTGGGAAACTCATCGTTTGCATGCTGCTTCCATGGGCATTGACTGTGGACTCAAGTAAATGGAAACTCTTGACAACTTCAACCTTTTTTCTATTTTTTATTATTTTTTTTAAATCACTTTATTGGGGGTTACATCCATCCCTTGTGTCAAGCACATTTGTACATTTGTTGCCATCATCATTCTCAAAACATTTTCTTTCTACTTGAGCCCTTGGTGTCAGCCTTTTCTCTATGATAATGTTGCCTATTGGTTCGGTTGTGAGCTATTTTGTTTCTTGTTCTGTACGTTTTTAATCAGAAATTCCAATTTTCTTGAAGTTTTTTTCTTAAGCAACTTGAATTGAATAGGCACTGGCTGACAAAATTAAACATTGCTATTAAGTTCCTGGTTGCACCAGGGAATTTAGATTTTTATTAGTTTAAGTACTTATTAACTAAGAATTTTTTTAATTTATAATTTTATTGGGAGCTCTTACAGATGTAACATTCCATAGTTCAATCACAGCAAGCAGTAGTATTCAACTGCTATCACAGTCAGTTTCAAAACATTTTCTTTCTTGAACTTCTTGATATCATCTCCCCTTTATTCCCTCTCTCCACCCGCACTCCCCAGTAACCCCTTTTTCCCTTATAATAGTTCCCCCCCCCATATCTTACACCATCCAAGATATCTATTTACATACAATTCTGTTGTTTGTTCCCATCGGGTGGGTTATATAGTCATCAATGGTATCTGCTCCCTATTCCCCCCTAAGAATATGTGTCTTTGTTACTTTATTTCTACTTGATACTTTCCTTTACTAGAAGGATGGCAATTTATTTTGTTGAAAATGCATGAAAATACTTTTTATTTTGTGAATGTTTGTAGCTTTACTTTTGGGACAAGTATATTTCTCAGCCTTGTGCACATTTTTTGCATATTTAAAATAGTTAAATCCAACTTTTCAAGTCATTTTAAGAGTTAGGATTACTTCTCACTTGTTAAAGAAATTCTCAGTGTTAACACAACCTCCCTTCTGATTTTTTCACCATTTAATTTTCTATAATTTAACATTTAGATTACTAAAGCGCATTATAAAGTAAATTACATTTAAATTATGAATTTATGAGGGAACATATATATTACATGATTTTTCTCAGCTCAAACCCCAAACAAACTCGCTGCCCTCCAGTCGATTCTAACTAGTATCCACTCTATTGTATAGAGTAGCGCTGTTGTCATCCTGAGGTCCTCCCAGGAGTTTTCGCGGCTGTAAATCATGATAAATGGAGAAAAGATTGAAATTGTCAAGGATTTCTCCTTTCTTGGTTCCACAAGCAATACTCATGGAAGCAGCAGTCAAGAGATCAAACAACACATAACATTGGGAAAATTTGCTGCACAAGGCATCATTGAAGTGTTGAAAAGCAAGGATATTAAGTTTAAGAACTAAGTCGTAAAAAAAAAAAAAAAAAGAACTAAGTCGTGCCTGACCTAAGCTGTGATATTTTCAGTTGCATCATACGCATGTGAAAGAAAGAAGACCGCAGAAGAATTGGTGCATTTGAATTGTGCTGCTGAAGAATATTAAAAATGCTGTCAGGTGCCAGAAGAAACAAATCTTTCTTTGAAGAAGCCCGGCTAGAATGCCTGTAGTAGCAAGGGTGCTGAGACTTCATGTCATCACTTGAACATTTTATCAAGAGAGACCAGTCCCTGGAGAACAACAGCATGCTTGGCAGAGGGGCATCGAAAGAGAGGAAGACCCTCAACAAGATGGGCTGACACAGTGTATGCAACAGCGGGCTCAAGCATAACAATTGTGAAGTTGGCACAGGACTGGGCAGTGTTTCTTTTTGTTGGGCATAGGGTCACTGTGAGTTGGAACTGATTTAATGGTACCTAATAAGTGGCACATTTGGTAAAAGTGCTTAGCTGCTAACTTAAAAGCTTGTGGTTTGAATTCATTAACTGCTCTAAATGAGAAAGATGTGGTCTGCTTCTGTAAAGGTTGAAAATTTTGAAAATCGTGTCGAGTGGTTCTACTCTGTCCTATAGGGTTGCTTTGAGTCTGAATGAACACAGCATTGGACTTGATTTTTTTTTTTTAAGCTGTCCATTTGCAAATCTTCCTAGAAGAAATAGCAATTGTAATCCTTTGCTCGTTTTTGCCAACACACCAACCCTTTGCCCATTTTAAAATTGGGTTATTCATCTTTTTATTATTGTATGGTAGTGTTTATTCTGGATACATATTCCTTATTCGGGTAAATACAAATACTTCCTTCCATTTTGTGGATTGTCTTTTGATTGAATCTTTTTTAAAAGTCAGGAATCCATTTATATTTAAGTGGAATTTTCTTAAAAGAGTTTCTGATGTCATTTTGTTTTGGGGTTGTTTGCAAAGCCATTTTTAAAATAAGAGGAATCTGATTTAAAAACAGTTTCCTCTCAAGACCTGATATCCTACAATATCAGAAGATATTAGGGATTGTTGTTGCTAGGTGCCAGCAAGTGTGTTTCGACTCAGGGACCCTATCTGTGTACAGCAAAAAAGCACTACCTGGCCTTCTGCTTTCAGCAAGCAAGGTTGTATCCTCTGCTTGGCACAGGTTGTCATTAATAAGCCCTCCTCCAATCCTGTTGCCCTGGTCTCCTTCATTTAGTCTGGCTTCTTGGACTTTTTGCTGAGCATACAGATTTAGTAAGTGTAGTGGAAGGATACAACTCTGATATATACCTCTCCTGATTTTAAATCATGCACTACTCCCTTTTGTTGAAATTTGAAGCTTGAATTTTGTTTCTTTCAGTTTGAGATATGCTGAACATGTCCTTTTTTTAAGTCATTTTATTAGGGGCTCATACACTTTTTGATTTTCTAACTCCACGTCTTCGCACGTTTCATGATAACACTTTGTCTTGTGTTACCCTTTAAAAATTTCTGTTCAGCTCTTTTCAGTATTCCATTTGATTTAGCTATTCTACATTCAAGAGCAAGTTTTTGTAATGTCCACTCTGGTTTTTTCTCTCTTTCCTTGCCGTTATAATAACCATTTGCTTTCTTCCTGTTGGATATTCTTGATGCCATCCCACAATTCTTCAGGTCAAAATCTTTAGTGTCAGTTCATCAAATCTGTTCTTGAGATGGTTTCTAAACGTCAGATGAGTCACAGGTCTTAATTTGGCCCCTGTGGACTTGTTTTCATTTTCTTCAGCTTAAACCTGAACCTGAGTGTGCATCTGAGCAGTTGATGGCTGGTCTATTCCACAGATGGCCCTTGGTGTTCTTGTTTTGGCTGATGATATTGAGCTTCTCTTCTTCACACAAATGTAGTCATGTGATTCATGTGTTTTTTAACTGAGGAGGTCCATGTATATTGTTGCGGTTTATGTTGTTGAAAATAGGTATTTACCATAAAGACGATGTTGGTACTCTGAGATTCTATGATCCAAGGGGGATAGAGAGACTAAAGCACACATCTTTTTTTTTTTTTTTTTTTGCCCACCATCCTTTTTGTATTTTTATTTTTTTAACATTTTATTAGGGGCTCATACAACTGTTATCCCAATCCATACACACATCAATTGTGTAAAGCGCATTTGTACATCGTTTCTCAAAACATTTTCTCTCCATTTAAACCCCCTACATTAGGTCCTCATTTTTCCCCTCCCTCCCCGAACACACATCTTCTGTACTTGAGTGATGGTGGATCCTCAGATACTACTTCCTTCCCAGAAGAGATTTAGAGTAACAAATTTCTGATACGTGCCTGTGGGGGTTTGTTCAGGCTGCTAAGAATCTGACTTCTGGGTGGTAAAGGTCTTCCTGTCCCTTATAGTGACCCTGACACCTTGTAAAAGCCTATGTACATTTAGAAAGTTAATTCAATTTAAAATGGTTTGTTGATTCTTTGAAAATTGGTGATTCATTTGTTTTGTAATTTTAGCTCCTTGTCAACTGGAATTTGACATTTTATGTCACACAGACAAACTGAAATCATTAAAGTTTTTAATATATATATAAATTATAATTCTGGACTTTGTATGCCTGTGACTATAGTCCATTTTAGATGGACAGGAATATATTGGGATTAAGAACCTACCTTAGTAGAGGATATGAACTGAGCCACACTGTTTCCTTGAGGGCATCTTTGGGCTTTACCTTTATGGAAGGTGTGGCTTAAGACCCCATTCTTTGTGGGGTATATATACTGGTTCTAGCACACATTACCTCACTTGGAAACCCATGCCCCATTTCCTGACAGCTTGGTAGAAGCAAGAAGACCTGCTATTGACTTTTGGACATTTTTTGTTTCTGACTCTGGACCTTGTATTTGACTCACCTCTGCCTGACCTTAGGATCAGAGGCTGAACAAATATCACCCACCATCACATGAGACAGTTCCTCAAAGTTTTATGAGTTTCTGTGGGATGTTGCAGTGAATTGCAGAACCCACGTAAGGGAATATACTTAGTGTGTGTGGGACTGGGGGGTGCAGCATGTTGGGAAGAGTTGGACACTTGGAGCATCTTAAATTTCCAACTTCTTGGAATTAGCCTGGCATTTATTCTTGTAAAAGTAATTAACCACCATGTGCTTTTGGTGTTGTGTCTAAAAAGATTGTTACCTAATCCAAAGGTTTTCTCCTATTGTAGGAGGATTATCATTCTGTGTTTTGTCTTTACATTTAGATCTACGATCTCTTCTACATTAATTTCTGTAGCTTTATTCAGAAATAATTTACATGCTATACAGCTCACTCATTTAAAATATTTAATTCAAAATCTCTTCACAGAGTACAACCATCATCCTAATCACTTAAGGAACATTTTCCTCCCCACAAAAAAACTGTCCCCTTTGACATAACCTTCCCATTCTTCCCAAATTAATTTTTATATATGATGCAAGGTATAGACAAAAATGTGCATATGTTTGCGTATGAATACCTGGCATATGTCTTAAGAAAGGAATTTTTGTTTTCCTTATTGAATTACTTTTGTTGAAAACCATTTGGCTACATGTGTATGAATCTGTTTCTGGACTCCTTTCCCTTGATCTCTGTTCTATCCTTAGGCTATTTTCATATTAACTTAATGTAGTTAAAAGTAAGTCTTGAAGTTAATGAAGTTTAATAGTAAGTCTTGAACTTTATTATTTTATTTTAAATCATTTTATTGGGGTCTCGTACAACTCTTATCACAATCCATCCATCCATCCATTGTGTCAAGCACATTTGGACATTTATTGCCATCATTATTCTCAAAACATTTGCTTTCTACTTGAGCCTTTGGTATCAGCTCATTTTTTCTCCCTCCACCACCCTCCCTCCCTCATGAGCCGTTGATAATTTATAAATTATTATTATTTTGTCATATCTTATACTGTCCGACATCTCCCTTCACCCACTTTTCTGTTGTCCGACCTCCAGGGAGGGGGTTATATGTAGATCCTTGTAATCGGTTCCCCCTTTTACTCCACCTTCCCTCCACCCTCCTGGTATTGCCACTCTCACCACTGGTCCTGAGGGGTTCATCTATCCTGGATTCCCTGTGTTTCCATTTCCTATCTGTACCAATGTACATCTTCTGGTCTACCTGGATTTATAAGGTAGAATTGGGATCATGGTAGTGTGCGGGGAGGAAGCATTTAAGAACTAGGGGAAAGTTGAATGTTTCACCGTTATTATACTGCATCCTGCCTGGCTCATCTCCCCACAACCTTTCTGTAGGGGGATGTCCAGTTGCCCACAGATGGGTTTTGGGTCCTCACTCCCCACTCCTTCTCATTTACAATAATAGGATTTTTTGTTCTTTGATGCCTGATACCTGATCCCATCGACACCTCGTGATCACATAGACTGGTGTACTTCCATGCGGGCTATGTTGCTTCTCAGCTAGATGACCGTTTGTTTATCTTCAGGCCTTTAAGACCTCAGACACTATATCTTTTGATAGCCGGGCACCATCAGCTTTCTTTACATTTGCTTATGTATCCGGTTTTGTCTTCAGTGATTGTGTTGGAAAGGTGAGCATCTCAGAATGCCAATTTAATAGAACATGTTCTTGTGTTGAGGGAGTACTTGAGTAGAGGCTGTGTCCATCTGCTACCGTAATACTAAACCTATAAATATATACACATAGATCTATTTCACTGTCATCATATATTAATGTATTTACATATGTACATGCCTGTATTTAGACCTCTGTAAATGCCCTTTGCCTCCTAGTTCTTTCCTCTATTTCCTTTTACTTTCCTCTTATCCCACTATCATGATCAGCCTTCATTTGGGTTTCATTAATTCTTCTCGGTTACATTGCCTTTGATCAAGCCCCTGCCCAGGTCTCTTATGCCCTCCTCGCCACCAATTTTGGATCACTTGTTGTTCCCTTGTCCCTGGGTTTGTTAACACCACTTCCTTTCCTCCATCTCCCCTTCTCCCAAGTCCCCCCCAAGATTGTTTATCCCACCTATCTTATCTAGATAGACCTGCAGAAATAATATGCACAAAACAAGACAGAGCAAAACAAAGCAACAAAGGAAAACAACAACAGTAACAAAAAAACAAATGACAGACAAAAAAGAAAAATCTGTAAATAGTTCAAGGTCTGTTTGTTGACCTTTAGAGTGTTTTCTGGTCGAGTCTGATGGGGTTTTGTACCCTAACCCCAAAGTCTATTTTTGGTATTCTCTTGGACTTCCTTGTTCTGCGCCCTTTGCTGTTCTGTTCCAAGTCCTTAGCGTTTTGCCTCAGTGTGGTGGGGCCAGATCCGGCACAATCCCCACACTGTGTCTCCAGTGTTGTCCCCTGTAGAGCTATGGGTCAGGGAGGGATGTCGTGTCTCATAGTGGGGCTGGCCATATGGCCTTCTCTGTGCATTGACTGCTCTGGGCAAGGATCTCATCCTCAAGGCTTGTTGGGCCAAGGCTTGTTGGGCTCCACTCTCTCTTCTTCCACCTTCATTTGCTCCTGTGTGCTCTGATCAGACATGTCCCTTGGGATTGAGGCCGGCTGAACTTTGTTATTTTTAAAAAATTGTTTTAACTCTTCTATTCCTTTGCTTCCGTGTAAATTTAAAAATCAGCTTGTCAATTAAAAAAATCTTGGTGATTTTTGTTCTGTTTTTAATAATTTTCACAAGATGCCTACATGTATTTGCCATTTTTTTTTTCTTTCAGTAAAAACAGATCATTTTCATTGTGGTGCCAAATGATGCCACAACTATTTTTTTTGGCCATGTCTTAGGCTAAAGGTATGAATACCAAGAGGGATGCTTTGAGGTTAAAGAGCTCGGGTTGTTTTATTTGTCATGGAAAGAACTTTGTACAATCATGTGTTGCTTAACACCCACCAGTGTTCTATGAAACAAATAGGGCATTATGCGAATGTTATCTACACCATAGTATGTACAAGTGAGGTCTGTTCTTAAATCTGTCTATAAGCTGAATTTGAGGAAAGGTAGTGAGGCATGGTTAGTACTTTTCCCTGTGGCTCCCTAGCATACAATGTACAGTATGCCTTTCTATGCGTATGAACATTAAAGAAACACTTATAGATGCACTGAAATATCTCTAACATAATAATCGAGTAGTAGTAATAATAATGTTTTGATGGGTGTTGCAAAATAACACTCATTTGCTATGGATTAGTGTAATTTGAATTTTTCATACAATAAACTTTATGGGGGTGGGACTATGGATGTAGATACATATGGATGCTACCAGATGGACAGTATCGGTTGCGTGATTGTATGTACTCGTGGTGACTGAAAGTGCAAAGATAATGTCAAGCCAGATGTGTGATTTTTTGTGTCTTCCTCCCCCATTAAAAACATCTGTACCCATTTAAAAGCTACAAGAGATTGATTGTATGTTGTTCATTTTCCCTTTCAGAAATTTCATTCTTTTTTTTTCTCTCAGAAATTTCATTCTTAATAGCGCTAATTGTCAGCAAAAGGTCTATATGTGATCAGGGGAATAAAATAGATATTCTTCCTATATTTATATTAAGATTTATAGTTTACTTCTGAAAGATATGTGCTTATTAGTTAATTTTTCCTTCTGATGGCTTATAAATGAGTCATTTTCCTAGTGGCTAGTTATATAAATGGCCAGTATACTTGTCTTCTAATTTTTCTTCAAACATGTTGATTATAGAAATGCTTAATTTTCTTCCAAAAGTTAGTTCTCTCTCTTTTCTTCCACCTTTTTGTACATTGGGATTGGGAGGTCTTGGGACGATGTCAGGCTTGGAACAAATTTATTAAGAACATTTGGCCATTTGGTTTCTTTCTTTTTTTAAAAATTTTTTATTTATTTATTTATTTGGTTTTTTTGTAGTCTCAATTTTTAAAAATAATTATTTGTTTCTCTCCCATCAAGGCATCATGTGCCTAAGGAGTATTTCCTTGTTTTACAGGTTCTAAATGGCTTCTAAGAAGTTGGGTGCAGATTTTCATGGTAAGTCGACTACTAGATATTATCATTTTAAGTTATGATTTAATCACTATTTGAAATCACATAGTATAGTTGAAGTAAGTGCCCCCTTTCGTCCCTATAAATGAGCAGCTTGAGAAGAAGCTGTGTAAACAGTATAGCATAAACTTCCAGTGAAAGTAGAAGGCAGGCCTTAAGTTGCCTCTGGATCACATTTCCAAGTAACCAGAGAGGACAGAGCCAAGAGTAGAGGCAAGGCCTAGGGAGAGAAAGTAGCAAAAATGAAAAATTGGAACTCATAACCTTATTTCAAAAGGTAAACATTTTAATTTGAGTCTTTGGACACTCCTT
>NW_022103922.1:31985001-31991674 GCF_000313985.2 Echinops telfairi
GATTCTAAATCTGAAGTTGTGGCATTCAATAAGGTTTGTGTTTCAGAAAGTCCTCTGCTTACTTACATTCATAATCAATGTTTTATTTGTTTACATGAAACTTACTACCAGGGGAAATTTTAGGGAAAAGATACTATCTTGTTTGGGCTTGTTTTGTTTTACTAAGGCTCTTTTGATTTGCTGATTTCCCAGTTGAAATTTGGTGGCCAGCTGTGGTTGAAATTCTGATGTGAAGAATGTCCTCTCTAGGTTTTATGTAGTTCAAAGGATAGAAATGAAAAGGAATAGGTGGAGACTAGGTATTGGCCATTTTTCTGAGTACGGGAAATCAAATTCAGTGTAACCTTATGGAGCACAGAGTGGAAAGCCAGACAATTAAGGCTACCCCTTCCACTACCTCTTGGGGAGCTAGATAGCCCTTCTCTACTACCTTTCTCTGCAAGTCTACGCCATTTTTATTGTTCTGTTTATAGATATGCTTTCTTTTTCATTTATTTATTATTTTGAATTAATCATTTTATTGGGGAGCTCTTACAAATATTACGGCAATCCATCATTCAATTATATTAAGCATACTTGTACATATGTTACCATCAACATTTCTAAAACATTTCCTTCTACTTGTGTCCTTGATATCAGCTCCTCTTTCCCCCCTCCCTCCCCCTAGCCCTGCTTTCCTGATTCAGTTAGAGTGCATAGAGCTTTTGCCCACTACCATTGTGGTGCTCTTTACCACTTGATCTCTCTGTTCAGGCGGTTAGCATCATCTAGTTCTTCTGACTTTTGATTGGCATAGTCTAGTTTAGGAGCCTGGTTTAGTTCCCCTTCATTTAGGTGTTATCTGACTGGTCCATCGGGCAGTGGTCATGGATATCTGTGTACAATTTTCCCCGGGAAGTTGAGGGAGGCAATAACTGTTTAAATACCTGGATATTAAAATGCCTTTTTTCCTGTTTAACTATTTGAGACTTAATACAGGTCTTATAAGAAGCTCTGGTACCACAGTTGGTTAAGTATTGAGCTGCTAATTACAAGGTTTGGGCACACCAGCCACTAGCTGGGAGGAAGTTGAGACTTCTGTTCCCATAAAGATTTACGGTCTTGGAAACCCAGGAAACAGTTCTATTCTGTCCTATATGGTCACTAGCAGTCGGAAGCCCACCCAGTGATGCTTTGGAAGATGTGCTAATCTTCCACAGGGTTCCAGCCCTGTGGAGCATTTCTGCTCTGTACATATGGGTTCTCTGAGTCCAATTGACATAAACTAACAACGGGCCTTGTGCTTTTCTGTCTTCTTTGTTTGCTCTTTTTTAAGTAGTTTTTTTTTTTCCTTTACTGTCTTGTGATTTACATTTGATTTGCTTTCAAGTTCATTCTTCTCAACTGTAGTTGAACTCTCACGGTCCTTAAAATTTTTATATCCATAAATAACAATAAGAGATAGAAACTGTTACTTCTCAAAGAAATTAAAAAATACCGGTCCTTGTTTTATTGTTTAAACCACAAGCCCTTGGCTCCGAGTAAATCAGGCCTTTCTTGATGCTTGGTGCTTATTCTTTAAAATTACCAGTGCTCTTTAATTTTTATCTCATTCTCTTCTTGTGTAAGAAGAACGTGTTATTTTCATGAGATGACTTTTAAAGTATTTTAAAGATGTTTCAACAAACAAATACATTTTTCTTTTAATACCTAGAGTAATACCTTAAGGTTCAAATTAAGGAAATGTAAGTCTTTATAATAGAACTTGTCAAACTTTTAAAGATCAAGCTGCCTCATTTATATTCACATAGCTAATTTCTACAGAGGTTTATTTAAATTTGTAAATGATTGAAGTTCTTTTTCGGCAGATTTCTGGGGAAGGCATTTTTTCTTAGATTGTTTTAAAAGAGGATCAGTAGTTACTTTATAGTGTGATGTCGAGAAGACCATCATTCTATCAGTGTAATGTGTCTTATTACCCTCTCACTGTGCTCACCACTTTCTCAGTATATTTGGCTTTCAGCATTCTGACTATGGTGAGCCTTAGTATGGTTTTCTGTGTATTTATGTAGTGCCGAGTTAACTAAACTTCTTGGAACTGTAGGTTGGTGCCTTTATAAATTTTGGAGAGTTCTCAGCCATTTTAACTTCTCATATTTCTTCTGATTCTTCTTCTCCTTTTGAGACTCTAGTTATCCATATATGATGGTAATTCAAAAAGTATTGCTATACATTTTTAGGCCCCCCTTTATTAAACAAAAATATCAAAATAAGAAGCGTTTGTTTCTCAGTATTTCCTCCATCTAGGTCTATATAATTTTGAAAGCAGTTTTTCTTCTCTTTAATCCTTCACCAAAGAATTCTGGACTCCTCCATTTATACCACGTCAAGAGGGCAGTTTTGGCATCCTTAAGGGACTCAGTTTGTGTTCTCTTTAGATTTGTGTGTGTTTGGGACACAGAAAGAATTCTAATGCAGCAAGACCAGGACTGTAGGGTGGGTGGGGTGAGGTTTTCCAGTGAAATCGCATCCGACAGCCCTTTTACTCTCAGGAAAACGAGCAGGTCCTGTGGAACAAGGCCTCTGCACAGCCTCCTGACCTTTTTCTCCTCAGGGCCGTTTTCACTTTTCTTAAAGCCAGTTTACTATAAGCCCTCATACCAGCCTATCAAAATAATTCCTATAACTCCTATAAAACAGTCACCGTCACCTTCTCAGCTGACTTCCCGCCCTTGAGTAATCTAGTTCCGCAGGGCCCCTCTGAAGCTTCTGTTCTGACTGAGCCCTTATGAAGGTAACCCTGATGAAGAAAAGTCTGTACCCGAGAGCTTGTCTGCAGGCATCTGCTAGTCACAGAGACATGTTTAAACACGTTTTGTTTGGGATATGTTTATGCATGTGTGAACGAGAAGTTTATTAGCAATACTTTTTAACATACCTTGATAATACTATACTGATATCTTCGAAAGATCTGTTAACACTATTCCATCCCTCATTTCTCTTGACCTACTTTTACATTCTTTGATTCTTTTCTCTGTTGTGCCTTGTCTTCTGCCTGATTGGTGTAGTTTGGTTTATGAGACATCAAAATTTTTATGCTCTGATGCAATGTTTTTTGTTTTTATATTTTCATCGATACTGAAATTTCCCACAAATATCCACCTTTTCTTTTAGCTACTTTAGCATACTTATTTTAAAGGACAGTGTTTGATAATCTGATCATTCCAGCTTGGTCTCGTAGCTGGATCCTTCCTTGAGGATAGATCTCATTTTCTTGATCTCTTGGGTGTCCTATAATTTTTGATTGAATGCCAAGGTCTGTGTATTATAAATATGATTTTGTAGTTTATCTGGCTTATAATGAACTCAGATGTTTGTGGTTTGGGTAAGAGTAACATTTTTCTTGTGAGTTCTCATCCTACGGCAGATAGATAGCTGTATACTTACATATTTGCATATGTTGTCTGACTTAGGATTTTAAGATGGTGTATTAGTCTGGGTACTTTGGAGAAACAAATCCACAGCAACTCATGTATAAGAGAGAGTTTTATGCAAAGAAAATGTGCATCACGAATACATCCCAACCCAATGCTGCCCAAGCCCACAAGTCCAACATTAACCCATACCCAACACCAGTCCACAAAGTCCTTCACCTCACAAAACAGAGGCAATAATGCCGACTGCAGGAGGAAAGCTGAGTCAGTGAACATGTAAGCATCACAGCACTAGCAGGGGTCTTCACACGGCTGCTCCAGCACCCAGGGCTGCATCGGGATAGATCCATGCGGCTTCTCCTTGGGGATGTCTTGTAGGAAGTCAATCTTGCAAGCTGAAGCAGGGAACTGCTAAGGCAGCTGCACCCGATGCAACCATCACAAAACAAGAGACCCGAGAACTAAAAAGGCGAGGCTTCACCACCCATTTATCCCTCCGCCTTTCAACCAGCAAGCACCACATGTGATTATCGGCCAGGCTGGCACAATTAACTAACTCAGATGGTGATTCCCAATAATAATGGAATTGCAATTTTTCACTTATTTTAAAACGTTTCAAAAACCTCAATTTGAATCGTTTTAAAATAAAGCCTAAATTATGCATAACCCTATTGTTACTTCTGTTAGGAATTTCTTCTACCTGGAATTATAATTTTTTCTTTGTATCCAAAATGGGTGCATGGGGATTGTTTCCCACTCATCTTGCTTCAGGGCCTTTTGGTGCTGCTACCTTCTGAAGGAGCATCCTTCTGTGAGCCTTGCTTTTCCTCCTGTAGGCTGGCAGAGGACAGTAGAGCAGCCAACACACAAAACTGCTGATTGTGCATGGCTGAAGACTGTGGTGATTTTATAGCAGCCTGGGCCATTTGACATCCATGAAGTAGGAATTGGTGCTTCTTCTTGTGCTTCCCTTCTTTTCTGAAGAGGGATGGAGTGCAAGAGGCATAATTGCATGGGGAGGTTGTCACCGCTGGAAAGGCAGAATTGTACATTTTTAAGGAAAATAGCCAAATCACAGATCATAAGCATTTGGCAATTCAGACAGAAACAAAGCATATGGAAACCTTCCCAGAATTCATCCGGTTGTCACACATTCAGCTCAGTCTTGTCCCCCTGGCCTAGAGCCTATTCTTACTCCAAGGAAGAGCCGTCCCCATGCTCACATGTGCTGCATTGACCCTCTTTTTCTGAGTTGAATTGAGAGAAACGGACCCAGACATTTTAGGAAGATTTTTTAATAAGACTGAGAAGTAAAATGTATTCAGGTAGGCCAGGATTTATCAGTCACAATCCTTAATTCCCTGGACCCTGTAGTTGAGTTTTTACTGAATATGTTTAAGAAATAAAATATAATTGTTTTTGGAGAAGGGAATTCATATTCTTAAATAGGTATTCTGATGGACAAAAATGGATAGTTCCTAAGGTATAGTTACATTTTTGGGAAAGTATTCTTTGTAATCCTCACATCATTATTGTTAATTATACTATGATTGCTTGTATCCATTATTTTAAAGGTGTTTTTTGGTATGGTCCCTGAATGCTTTCCTGTCTTCCCTGCTTATATCTATCTCGGTCCCACCCCCAGTAATCACAAAGATTAGGGGATGTGCTCAGTCACAGCTTGGTCTGGCTTTGTTAGTAAGAGAAAACCTGCTTTGTAAACTGTAGTTACAGAGAAATAGTAGTTGGTTAAACACATTTTGCCTGAGCTTGTTTGCACTGAAGCCAGGACCTAGCTCCATTTCAAGACTAGAAGTAGTTAGTGTGTGTTGTATTGGTTTTCTGACAGGCAGGCAAGGAAACCAATTTTGCACCTTTGCTTGGAGGGTGTTCTTATGTGGCTTAGATACCTTTATTTAGTTAGCTCTTTGCTGTGAATTGGGTAAAAGCGTATAGAGCCAATTGATTTTTCATTCAAGAACTCATACACATGAGATTGATTGCAATCCCCATGATGTCACAACACTCTTCCCGCTCACTCCGAGTTTACCACTTCTCTTGGCTTTTCTCACACTTTCTGCATGTGAGCGCTGTCCCTGGGCAAATGCTGCCCTTTTGACCTTGTGGTTGATTGTACTAAAGAGTGCACATTTCCCTGGCATTATTACTGTTCTCCTGATAGGCCTGTCTTTTGGCTGAAAGTTGAGAAGCTGTGTGCTCAGATGTCCTTAAAAAACAAACCAGTATTGTGCCACTGTTGATTTCCCGCTTTTGATAATATACTATAGTTTTATAAGGTGACAGCATTAAGGGTAGCTGTGTGAGAGTCATGTGCCTTTAGAATAGTATTTTCTTGTAGATAGTTTTCCATCTCTAAACTCCCCACTTCAGTTGGCATGACAGACTTGTGATTTATGAAAAGTTTAGTTAGCTGTAGATAGGTTATATTATTGTAGTTCTTTATCACATATATGTATCAGTGTTATTACAGATAGTATCTTTTATAATATGTGTATGTATATGGATATTAACCTATATATGAATACTGTACATTTTTTTCTTAAATAAGACAGATTTCTTTGTTGACTATAAATGTCCCTAATGAGTTTTAGAAAATTCTAAACTTCCAGTGTTGTTTTCCGTTAATCAAGACACTAGCAGAAATTAGAATCTAATGTTCTGTAACATTTGAGCACCTATTCAGTGAAAGCAGATAGATAAATATTATTAAAAATAAAGAACTTAACACATTTAATTTTTAAAATACATTTTATCACTGGCAGAGAGTTTTGATTGTATGGGCAGGCTGTGATGGAACCTGGTACATTTTTGTGACTGTCCAGAATCTTAAAAAAAAAGTTCTGTGAAAATTTTTTTTGTAAAGGAATGTACTGTATCCTGCATGAGTACTAAGTACTTTCATGATTAGACTTGACATTTTAGGTAAATAATTTTGAATTTTAATAGATATTAACTGAATGTGAATTGGGGTAGAGGTGAGAGTTCAATACAAACAAATGTATATATAAGACCATGTCTTGTGTATTCATTAAGAAAATATTATCTGCCATACATTATACTAGGCTCATAGGTTTGAAACACTTAGACCAGGTTGGAATTGCTCAGAGTCTCATAGGAGGAAGAAAAGGAAACAATAACAATACAGAGTGTTAGTTCCTGAGATGGTTGTAAGAGCTGGTTATCGGAGAGTGAGACTGTGGTGGCTCTTGACCTCATTTTTATTTTTATTTTTATTTTTT
>NW_022103922.1:31993283-31995401 GCF_000313985.2 Echinops telfairi
GGGTGTTGTAGATTTTAATAATGAGCCTTTTGTCTGATGTGCCATTTCTAAATATCCTCTTCCAGTCTGTGGGTTGTCTTTGAGGTGCACAGGTGCTTTATTCTTATTAAGTCCCATTTGTCGATTTCCAGTTCACCCGCGTGTATACCCATCCCTATTGCAGTGAGCCTATGAGTTCCCTGGGCCAGTGCTCTGAGGTTAGTCCCAATACCCTCCTTGATGGTCCTGATGGTTTGAGGTTTAACTTCTGGTTGACCTCATTTTTAAAGGACTAGATATTAAAAAGGGTGGGGAATATGAGACACATTGCCAGATGAGAAAACAGCACATGTAGAAGTGTGACTTTACTTGGAAAGGTTCCCAGTTTCCTGTTAATTATTCATGGTGATGCCCCAGAGGAGTTATTAAATGAGGCTTTATTTTGCTGCTGACTGAGAGATAAAGGGTGTTCAGGCTGTTCAGAAGTCGAATAGGAAAGAGTGATTTCCTGAAGAGAGGAGGAGTGACTGTTCCTGATGGAAGGTTTCAGGTATATCAGAACATTACCTTCTTCAGGAAATGGAGTGATGGATTAATTAATATTTATCCTGCTCTTGATAAAAGACTGTAACATCTACAAAGTTCTTAGAAGGGATGGAAGTCATCCTCATGGAAGAGGGGGAGCTGTCTTATTCTGTGCCCATGGACACCCAAGAAAATATACGAATGTGAGGCTAATAAGTAAACCTTATTTTACTAGCTTCTAATAAGAACAAAAAAAAAATCAACTATATTTAATTGTCAGTGTTAGCTCTTCCAGTAAGTTAGCCTCAAACCAGGTTCAGAAAAGTGGAAATCCACATTAGAATGTACATCTAGTGGGAATCATGTACACGAGCATTTTTATTTTATCTGACTGTATAAGTAGATGATGGGTATCCCTGGTACGTCTATGTTATTCAGGATAAGTAAAAAACCTTTATGCATTAAAGCAGTTTGTGTGTGGTTGATATATCTTGATTCAGAGTCCCCTTGTCTTGTTGATTTTTCCCATTTTCATAAGCTCAGTGCTTCTTACATTTGCTCCAGAATGCTATTGTTACTCTTCATTTTAAAAATCTAGAATAATTCTTTATATGACTTTAAAATTTATCTTGTTGTGTGAAAAAGTATCATCAAATCAGCTGTATTTATTAAATACCTAATAGATGCTATAAGACCCCTGGTGGCATAGTGGTTACACATTAGGCTGTTAACCTCAAGGTCAGCAGTTCAAAACCACCAGCTGCTCCACAGGAAAGAGAGGAGTTACAGTCTTGTGGGGCGGGG
Organism: Echinops telfairi; assembly: GCF_000313985.2. Lineage (NCBI taxonomy): Eukaryota > Metazoa > Chordata > Mammalia > Afrosoricida > Tenrecidae > Echinops > Echinops telfairi. Next base: position 31,994,592 of record NW_022103922.1, read on the forward strand.
ATGGGGCATAAAAGGGAGATGATGTTAAGGAGTCCAGGAAGAAAAAGAATATTTTGAAACGGATTGTACAATTGTACAGTACTGCTTGGTGTGATTGAACTATGGAATGATATGTATGTATTAACTCCCAATTAGTAATAAATTAAAAAAAAAGTTACAGTCTTGGAAACTCTTGAGGGCAGTTCTGCTGTGGCCCATTGGGTTGCTATGAGTCATAATCAGCTCCAAGGCAGTGAGCTGGGTTTTTGGAATAGATGCTCCGAACGGTGCTGTAACTTTTGAGAATACATCATTGAACAGAGGAACTTATAGTCCTGTGAACAAACAATAAGTATAATTTAAAAAGAAAAGATGGGTTATAAGATCAGAAGTAACATATGAAGGCGATTGGTTGATGGGAAATCGATGGCACTTTGAAAGTACTGAAGTGAGGGTAGGTTAATAAGGATGGTCGGGGACCCCACACCGAGAAAGGGACATATGAGTAAATTCTTAATGCATGTGAAGGGGTGGTGGTGGTAAGTCATGTAGTAAGGAAATAGCTGCAGCAAGAATATTCCAGATAAGGGAGCAGCCAGTATAAAATTTTTGTGACTGGAATGTGCCTGTCATGTGCGAGGAACAGAAAGAAGAGCTTTGCAATATAGTGCAGCAAGCTCGGAGGCAAGTACTAGAAGGGGAGGGCAGAGGAGGTTGGGCCAGGACCCAGGATTGACTATTGTGAGCACTTCAACTTGTTATATTAAGTGGAATTGAAAATAAACTCTAAGATCAGATTGGGTCAGGAGGAAGTCAGCGGTCAAAGAAGGA
>NW_022103922.1:31996212-32016096 GCF_000313985.2 Echinops telfairi
CTACCATCCATCCATCCATCCATCCATCCATCCATCCATCCATCCATCCATCCATCTTGTCAAGCACATTTGTACATTTGTTGCCATCATCATTCTCAGAAACATTTGCTTTCTACTTGAGCCCTTGGTATCAGCTCATTTTCCCCCCTCCTTCCCCGCTTCATCCCTCCCTCATGAACCCTTGATAATTTATAAATTATTTGGCTACTCCATTTCACTACCTTTTTCACCTGGGATATTGCAGTCTCTTAAATCAACCCCTCTGCTTGCAACATTTTTCTTTTTCTTTTTTGCATTGTTTCCCGAATAGTATGCCTTAAAATTTTTAATGGCCACATTTCTGTTCAAAAATTGTTTTAGAGCCCATCAGCCCTTATTGAATTAAGTTAGACACGAGTTATGTTGGTTCTTTGGTGCTGCATCTCTTCCATGTTCTCTATAGACCAGTCTCTTCACCATCTATCTGTCATGAAGCTCTCTGGGCCTTTTCATTTGAGCTGCTTTCTCAGCCGCATCCTGCTTTCTCTTCCTCGCCACACTGACAGTTATTTACCTAGTAGAATAGTCTCCTCCTGGACAGTACGTCACTGCTCCTTAGTGACGGCTTTCTCAAATCCTTGATTTTTAAGTTCAGATGGACGTAGTATATAGAATTACCTTAACAAAAATAGCAACATCTGGAAGTGGTATAACGCTGCCTTCAGCTTTGTTTGGATAGCGAATTTCTGGTTGATGATACCTTTCACCTGGAGACTTTACCCCACTGCCTTCCAGCTGCCAGTGCTGCTGAAGAGGTCTTGACCAGCCTGATTGGTCTTCCTTTGTGGGCGACAGGTTTTCCACCTTAATTTTTTTTTTAAGATACTAATCCTGGTTTATATTTTGATATCTTAGTCATCATGAGTTTTTTACCTTAATTAAAAAAAACCCAAAACATTTTGCTGTGTTTTAGGTAAAAGTTTATGCAGCACATTAAGTTTGCCAGTGAACATTTCACACACATTGTTGGTGACATTGTTGGTAACTTGACTTCCCGGTAGTGTGACTCCCTGCCTCCCTAGCCCTCTCATCATTGCTTTTAGGCAGTTGCTCACCCTTTAGTCTCCTATGGTGATTGTTTTACAAAGCACAGTCCTCACAGGTGTTGTTTATTTCATAGACCAGTCTGTTTGGCTGAAAAGTTGAACGTATGTGCTAGGGTTCTTTGGGGTTCCTGAAGTCTCTATCAGCCTAGTACTTAAAAAAATATTTTTAATTGACATATCTTACACATTCCAGTGTATCTATTCACATACAATTCTGCTGTTCAATTCCATTGAGTGAGGTTATGCTACTCCCACCCCTTTTAGGTCTTCTTTGTAAATGTAGTTGTTCTCTATTTTCCTCCCATTCTGACTGGGACCTTTTATTGTATGAGAATAGTTATAGTCATAGTATCCAGGCACCATCCAGTTCTGGTCTCGGGCTAGGTGAGGCTGTGGTTCAGTAGGGCCATTAGTCCTGTGGACTCATTGCTTCCATGGGTTTTTTACTTCCTTTTGTGCTCCAGATAGGGAGAGAAGACCATTAAGACGCCAGATATTACTTACCAATCTAAGTTGTAAAATATTATCTTTGAGTTACGTTATAGCAGTTAACCTAGATGTGCCCCATTGAATTGCTTTTTTTTTTTTTGGTTTTGTGATGGGATAAGAGTGGAGAGGAGAGGAGAGGGTGATGTCAGAGGAGAGGGAAGAGAGGAGTGGGTGATGTGATAGGAGAGAAGAGGAGAGAGAGGAGGGTGTGATGTGAGAAGAGAGGAGAGGAGAGGAGACGGTGATGGGAGAGGAGAGGAGAGGTGAGGAGAGGAGAGTGATGTGAGAGTAGATGAGAGGAGAGTGTGATGGGTGAGGAGAGGAGAGTGTGATGGGTGAGGAGAGGAGAGTGTGATGGGATAGGAGTGGAGAGGAGAGGAGAGGGTGATGTGAGAGGAGAAGAGAAGAGAGGAGAGGGTGATGTGATAGAGAGAAGAGGAGAGGAGAGAGAGGAGGGTGTGATGTGAGAAGAGAGGAGAGGAGAGGAGAGTAGAGTAGAGTGTGATGTGAGAGGAGAGGAGAAGGGAGGAGAGAGAGGAGAATGTGCTGTGAGAGGAGAGGAGAGGAGAGGGTGCTGTGAGGAGAGGAGAGTGTGCTGTGAGAGGAGAGGAGAGTGTGATGTGAGAGGAGAGGAGAGTGTGATGTGAGAGGAGAGGAGAGGAGAGGAGAGTGTGCTGTGAGACCAGAGGAGATTGTGCTGTGAGAGGAGAGGAGAGTGTGATGTGAGAGGAGAGGAGAGTGTCGGGTGAGAGGAGAGGAGAGTGTGATGTGAGAGGAGAGGAGAGTGTCGCTTTTTTTTTTTTAAGAGAGAAACTTAAGTATTGTGATCATTTCATCTTTGTGATTACATTCATTACAGAGCAAGATAGATAAAGGGGCAAATAAAACACATACCTCCAATAGTTAAGTAGTATCCTCTCCCCCCAATATTTAAATAGGTGCAGCATTTTGACATTTTTGATATGCAGGTTGATGTAATTCATTGACTTGCGCTGGGTGGTGGCAGTAGTAAAACTCTCATTTAGAATTTTCCCTCATAGCTATTAAGTAGTCTAAATTAATGTTCTTTATTCTAATATCCATTGCAGTGGCTACCCAGAACTCAGAAAAAATTCTTCCCCCCCCACAAAATTCTTGATTAAAGGTTTATTAGGGAAATTAACAAGTGGGAAATGCTCAAGTTTGAGTTATTAATAAGCACATATTATATGTTATAAAGTTTCTTTCTGGTCTGCTAATAAATGCCAAAAGGGGCATACCACTCTGCTGTAAACCTCAAGCCAAAAGCATTCAACTCAAGCTTCATGAGTTGACCCAGCAACCCAGCTCCCTGATCTAAGTGCCCAGAGGCACCCCACTCCAGTAAACCTCATCCCAAAGGTACTCAGCTCTACTTTCGTTGATTAGCAAGTCCAGCCTTCCTAATTAAGTGCCCAAGAGACACCCTGTTCCTCAAACCAGCCTCCTGCCCCCCAGATACTCAGTTTTACTTGCTTCTTGGATTGGGAAGTCCATCACTTAATTCCATGCTCTGGCTGCTGGTTCTGCTGCTGCTCTGATGATACAACTGTCATCTTGATCCAGGAGGTTCACTGGGCAGGAATCTCAGGTCCAGAGGATATGCTCCATCCTGACACTTGCAGGGAATGAGATCCTCCTCCTGCTTCTCAGAGGGCTCATTTTATACACAGCAGGATGACCCTCCAGGGAACCTTAGTTGCAGTTATTCACAGGTGAATCCTATCGGTATCTTCCCCCACCTTCTTACCAGACCCATGCAGAAAAAGGTTGTTTGGTAGGACTTAAAAACTTTGACTAGAAGAGCCACATTAAGTGATTCACTGCCCCTGCACCTAGTCCTGGTGTCTTAATTCCTAAAGTACACTGTCACCTCCGAGGTGGTGTTCACTGTAGCATTCTTGAAGCTTTCCAATCTTAATTTGATACCTCTTGCTAAAACACAGTTGTGTGTTAAAAGCTGTCCACCTCTTGGCTAACCCTGGCCACCAGTAAAACCACACTCCCAAGTCCATTTCAAGCATTTGCTTCCTGAGAGAACAGAGAAATCCTAACTGGTTGATTCCATCCACAATGAGACGGGACAGTATACCAGTACCTTGTCAGCAGAAGTCAAGAAGCCAGGCCTCCCTGGCTATTCTGGCTGGATTATTGACATGCAGAGAATACTTAAAGCTTATCATTGCAGCCATAATCCCAAGAAATCCTTTATAGCACATTCAGTTCCTAGAAAGTGCCAGAGCAAGTGAGAAATCACTTCAAAGCAAGTGAGAGGGAAACATCAAGAAGGAAGAAATGAAATTTCCTCCATAAACTCTTTATCAAATCTATGGCTTTCTTCACAGCCTCAGCTGACAAAATCAAAGGTCTTCAGTTTGCTGATTGGAAACATCCATTTTTAAGGTGATGGTATAAATCAAAAGGTGGTAGAGTGGATTATGTTTTGGACTGCTAACTGCAAGGTCAGCAGTTCAAACCCACAACCACTTTGAGGGAGAATGCAATCTACTTTCATAGAGATTAACAACCTCGGAAACTCGATGGGCCAGTTCTACTCTGTCCTATACATTGCTGTGTGTCACAATTGATGACAATGACGGTGACTGCCCGAAAAGTAACCCATGAGATGATGAAGGCTGTGAGCCTCATTCTGGTGTGGGCCAGCTGAGGGTTTTTTTCTAGTTACACACAGCATCCTTAAACTTTGGTGGGCTGGGGTCTCTGTGGGGCTGTGATATTGCTGCTGTCCCCTTCCAATCAGAGATCAGTTATATCTGGAACCCCAAATGGGTGCCCTAATACTCCTACTACTTTGTCATATTTGCCATTGTTTGGGAGTATGAGTTTTCATTTTTTGAATTGAAATTCCAGAAAAGTGAGCTGGTGAAACACGCATAGCACTTGCACATCATGGAGTGTGGTGGTAGGTGAGGGGTGGAGTTCAGTGTCATGGGTTAGGACAGATCCCAGTGTTGCTCACACGCGGCTGGGACGGCTATCTGATAGCTTTGTGAACCCCTGCCAATTGTCATGTCCTCACCTGTAAAGTGGGAACAGTCACTTTGAGGTTGTTGTAAGGGTTAAGTAAGGTAAAATGCATTCATAGTGCTTACTGCTATGGTACTGCCAAATTCCACGTGGACGTCAGTAGTCTGATTTCTTACTCTCTTCGCTTTCTTTCCCTGGTGTTCCATGTGCTCTACGTTACTTTTGTTAGAAAAGCTTTTATGAAGAAAAAGAAAAATCTCCAGTTCTTCTTGGGAGTAAAACATAAGTGTTGTGTGTCTGTGGGCAGTGGGGAGGTGGGTACAACCTGTTTCGGGTGGAGGAAACCAGTGCACCCTGGGTTTCCTTTGTAGTTAGAAGCAGCTGAGCTTTTCCCGGTGCTTCCCCCCCATTTCCCGGTGTGTGTGGTAGAGAGACAGCCCAGTGATCCCCTGCGTGACTTCCTGGGGCACAGCACCGGCTCAGGGATTGAAGTGTGTTTCTTGACATGCAGCTTGTCCTGGTGGTGTTGACGCTAAAGACATGGACATGACCACAGGCACTTTACTCTGTTTCTCCCCCTCTAAAACTCTTGTCTTAGCATGAAGGCCTCTTTCCTCCCTCTCTCCCTCTTTTCTTTTTTCCCCCTACTATGTCTCTAACCTGGCTTTACACACAGACATCGATTTGATCAGCAGTTAAGAGGGAATACCAAGGCTTTTGTTTGCTCCTGGTTTAGGTTAATCTAGTTCTATATAATAGGTGCATTTCTTTTATGTGTGCAAATGAAATCTTTAATTGCACTATATTTTAAGGTAGTGTTATGTAATCTTAATAGAGTAGTGGTTTAAGAACATAGGATTTGTAGTCATACTGCCTGGATTCAAATCCAGGCTCTACAACTTACCAACTTTATGATCTTGGCTAAGTTATATACCCTTTGTGCTTTGTAAAGTGGGGATAAACATAGTGCCTGTCTTAAGACAATCTGGAAAGTTAATACATGAAAGGGGCTTAGAATCATACATGGCACATGTAAGTGCATCATAAATGTTGCCTGCTATCGTTACTGCTGAGCAGGTCACCTGGGCTAGACAATAGGGATCCATGGAGAGTCTCGTCCAGTTGCTGCCCGCCGACGGCTTGTGATACGCTTGGGAAAGTAGTTAGAGAATAAAACTCACATGCGCTCGGTATTCAGTGGTTGAAAGAGATCAACGGTTTGAGAATTAATAGTAAGGAAGCTGCAGAGAGCAGGTAGTCCAGGAGGAGGAATGGTCGGAGGGGAGACAGGTAAGGGAAGTGACAGGGCACATTTGAACTGATACCTAGGGTAAAATGTGCTGGGAACTTTTTCTTGTTAGTTTACAGAAGTAACCTGGGACTTTGATTTGATTCAATAGAATGACGGGATTGAAAACCATAGTCTTCCTGCACCAGGTCATCCTGCATACCTCACCTGTTGCCTTGTCCAGTTTTCCCACAGTGTAGAAGTGGGTGACGAGAAAATGGAGGAGCAGGTTGGAGGAGGGGCTGACTTGGGTTCCTACCTTTCTCTCTGCTATATCTTTGCAGTATGACTTCTCCTTGGAAAAGAAAACCGTCGAGTGGGCTGAAGACATTAAGAAAATCCAAGAAGCCCAGCGGGAAGCTGAGTGCAAAGTGGAAGAAGCAGAAGCTAAAGTGAGTTCTAAGAGTGGCCCAGAGGGTGACAGCAAAATGAGCTTCTCCAAGACTCAGAGTGTAGCCACCATGCCACCTCCCATTAACCCCATCCTTGCCAGCTTACAGCACAACAGCATCCTCACCCCGACTCGGGTCAGCAGCAGTGCCACGAAACAGAAAGTTCTCAGCCCGCCTCACACGAAGGCAGATTTCAATCCTGCTGACTTTGAGTGTGAAGAGGACCCTTTTGATAATCTGGAGTTAAAAACTATTGATGAGAAGGAAGAGCTGAGAAACATTCTGGTAGGAACCACTGGACCCATTGTGGCTCAGCTATTGGACAATACCTTGCCCGGAGGAGGCTCTGGATCTGTATTACAGGATGAGGAGGAGGTCCTAGCATCCTTGGAGCGGGCGACTCTAGATTTCAAGCCTCTTCACAAACCCAATGGCTTTATAACCTTACCACAGTTGGGCAACTGTGAAAAGATGTCGCTGTCTTCCAAAGTGCCCCTTCCCCCCATCCCTGCAGTAAGCAATATCAAATCCCTATCTTTCCCCAAACTTGACTCTGATGACAGCAATCAGAAGACAGCCAAGCTGGCGAGCACTTTCCATAGCACATCCTGCCTCCGCAATGGCACGTTCCGGAATTCCTTAAAGCCTTCCACCCAGAGCAGTGCCAGTGAGCTCAATGGGCATCCTGCTCTTGGGCTTTCCGCTTTGAACTTGGACAGCGGCACAGAGGTGCCAACCCTGTCTCCCTCCTCCCAGATGCCTTCCCTCTCCATCTTGTCTGTGTGCACAGAAGAAGCGTCACCTCTAAATACTGGTCTTACGGTAAGCCTTTGAAAACCCCCCCACCCCAGCCCTACCCCAGATTAGCCCTCCACAGAACTCTGAATTTTCCCAAGCTGCTGCCACCATCCTGTTCTTGTTAAGGCTTAGGCTGTGGCCAGATTGACCTTGCCTGTAAGTATGTACAGTCCTGGTCCTTTGCCTGAGGAGCAGGGATGACTAGCTCTGAACCTAGCCCACATTCCTTTGCGGAGGGAATGTGTGTCATGCCATCGATGTTTTCTGACCGATTACTTAGTTCTTTCCTGCTCTTGTGCCTTGTTGGTTTTCAGTGACCTTTCTTTGTACCTTTTTGCTTTTTCCAGCTTCATTTCTTCATTTTGTAGCGTATTTGGTATTCCTCTCTGTCTCTTGTGTCATCTCATTCTGCCCTGAATGATGGTTCTTTTCTGTACTGTGCTTGGACTTGTTTGAGGTTGTTTCCTCAGACTGAGTGGTGCCTTAGTAACTGGGAGACCAACTGCATTGGATGTCTATAAACATCAGGTGGCCATTTTGTTATTTGTATCCTGTGGTGTGATCTTGAAAGGTTTTGCCCAACTGCCAAGGCTTGTGCCCTTTCCTCCAAAGAGGGTGGTGGGTGGTGGTGAGGAGACGGTACTTGGGAATTCAGATTGACTGTGGAAGGATGGGTTGATTGAAAAGTTGTGTCTTGTATCATATTGAAGAAAATCTCAAGTTACCACAAAAAGTGACAGATTGAGCACAGTTCCTCACATTCGGTCTTTGTTGTTTCTGTTTCACTTTTCACTGTGAATTGGGTGAGAGTTTACAGGGCAGGCCATCAGTTTTACCTTCAGCAATTCATCCACAGTTTCATGTCATTGGGTGCATGCTGTACAGCATAGCATCACTTACCCTATTTCTTCCCAGTGTCTCCGGTTTCCATACCACCTCTTTCCTAGGTCTTCTGAGCTTTGTCCTTGGGTAAATGCTGCCTTTGGGCTCAAAATGGCTCACTGTCCAACACACATTTTGGTGCCTCAGATGTTAGACTTGTTTCTGGGTGTATTTGACCTGCTGATTCAAAAAATGACAACAGTTTTCCTCCATTGGCCCTCATTTTTGAGATACAGACATGTGCCATAGACCATTCTTCACTCTGCTTGCCCGTGAAAAGCCAGGATTTTTTTGGTTTTGTTTTAATCATTTTAAAATTTTATTTATTTATTTATTTGTTTGTTTATTTATTCGTTCATTTATTTATTTATTAATGCTTCCTCCCCCAACCCCCGTTTTCATCATTTTAGTGGGGGCTTTTATAGCTCTTATAACAACCCACCCATCGATTGTGTCAAGCACATTTGTACTTATGTTGCCATCATCCTTTTCAAAACATGTTCTACTTGAGCCCTTGGTACCAGCTCAATTTTTTCCTCCCTTCCCCATGAGCCCTTGTTAAATTATAAATTATTATTATTTTCATATCTTACACCATCTACTGGCTCCCTTCACCCATGTTTCTGTTGTTCATCACCCTGTGTGTGTGTGTGTGTGTGTGTGTGTGTATGTTAGTCATTGTGATCAGTTCCCCCTTTCTCTCCTCACTCTCATGGTACCTCTACTCATTATTGTTCCTGAGAGATTTATCTGTCTTGGATTCTGTGTTTCAAGAGTTCTTATCTGTACCAGTGTACATGCTCTGGTCTAGCTGGATTTGTAAGGTAGAACTGGGGTCATGTTAGTTGGGGTGTGGGGGAAGCACTAAAGAACTAGAGGAATGTTGTATGTTTCGTCAGTGCTATACTGTACCCTGGTTGGCTTGTCACTTCCTTGTGACCCTTCTGTGAAGGGATGTGCAATTGTCTACAGATCGGCTTTGGGTCTCCACTTGGCCCCCGCTCGTTCGAATTGATGTGATAGTTTGTTTTGGGTCTTCTGATGCCTGATACCTGATACCTGATCTTGTCAACACTTTATGATCATAGAGGCTGGTGTGCTTCTTCCATGTGGGCCAAACCAGGATATTTTAATAATAGTGTTAGCTAGCCTGAGAACAGAGGTAGTTTGTGTTGTACTAAATATTTAGGTCAGGCTATACTTCACATGGTATCCTCTGATCCAAAGGTATAATAGGACAGTACAAATTACAAATTAAGGAACTGACTAGCAGGCAGTTCTAAAATGTTATCTTCCAAAGGGGCCAAAATAAGAGTTATTGTACAATAAATCAGGAGGCCTGATGATGGCACAGTGGTTTATGCGTTTGGCTGCTAACCACAAGGCCAGCTATTCGAGTCCACCAGTTCTGCAAGAGAGACAGCAAGAGACTCTGCTCCCATACAGATTTATAGCTTCAGGAACCCACAGAAGTTCCACCCTGCCCTTTAGGGTCAGTATGAGTCGCAATCGACTGAATGACTGGTACTGAGTTTGGTGCAATACAAAGAGATTCAAATGTTCTGAAACTCAGAATGGTCTGTCCGCATTCAAACTCATTTATTAAAGTACAGTGTTCCAGTATTATTACATATAAGATGGCACAACTTCTCCACTTGTACATAGAAACTCTTGAAAGTTAGAGTTTTTTTGTGTAAGTAAGTTTGGAGTCAGCTTCACCCCTGAAGTATTTCATCTGAGTTATCTATTGACTGCTGTATATGAAAATGTGTTTTGAAATGTTGGCATAATTTGAAGAAAAATTTAGATCTCCAAAATATTTATGAAAATTGGTGTGAAGTCTTAATTATGTTTTGGCACTGTTATTTTGCCCATACACCTTCCTTTTCAGTGCTCCTTTTTATCTTCCACTCTTGCCATGCTGTACTCGGGCTTTGCAGTCCTCACATTATAGTCTCTGTGGGTATGGCCCAGCCTCCTGACCAAAAAGAAACATCCGCTGCCTCTAATCGATTGTAACTCATAATGACCCCAGAGGACAGAGAAGAACTGCCCCCTGGATTTTCCAAACTTTAAATCTTTGAAAGGCCGCAGAGTGACTGGTGGGTTTCAGTCACTGACCTTATGATTGGCAGCTCAGCTTCCCTTGAAGTCCCTTCACAATTTCTTAAAAAATCTTTCTTTTTTTTTTTTTTTAACATTTTATTAGGGGCTCATAAGAATCTTTCTTTCTTTCTTTTTTTTTTTTACATTTTATAATTTTTTTTTTTAAATAGTTTTATTAGGGGCTCGTACAACTCTTATCATGATCCATACATACATCAATTGTGTAAAGCGCATTTGTACATCGTTTCTCAAAACATTTTCTCTCCATTTAAACCCCCGACATTAGGTCCTCATTTTTCCCCTCCCTCCCCGCTCCCCCCTCCCGCATGAGCCCTTGATAGTTTATAAATGGGTATTTTGTCATATCTTGCCCTGTCCGACGTCTCCCTTCATCCACTTTTCGGTTGTCTGTCCCCCAGGGAGGAGGTCACACACAGTTCCATGTAATCGGTTCCCTCTTTCCTACCCATTCTCCCTTTACCCTCCCTGTTTCGCCACTCACACCACTGGTCCTGTAGGGCTCATCCATCCTGGATTCCCTGTATTTTCAGTTCCTATCTGTACCAGTGTACCTCCTCTGGTCTAGCCAGTCTTGCAAGATAGAATTCGAGTCATGGTAGTGGGAGCGGGGAGGAAACCTTTAGGAACTAAAAAATCTTTCTTACCTTTCTTGTCTTACTCTGTAATTTGTGTGCCTGAATTCTTCTCATAGATAAAACTAGGATGATGAATGAATAGATTAGTACAACAATGACAGAAAATATAGTGAAACATCATATGGAAGAAACTAGAGCTGATGTGGTCTAGCCAATGCAATTTTCTGCATCTTGGTCCCAAATAACCCCAAGCACAGGCCTAAAAGTAAGACCATGAGAAAAATATTGTTGTTGGGCTGGGGTGTCGGTCTGGCCCACGTGCTATTGTTTTTTTTATAGTCATGTCTGTTGTTTGGCTGAAAATTGAGACATGGGAGTGAGTTCGTTTCCAGACCTGAAAGGTCACTAAGGGCCAATGTAGCACTAGTCTCTATCTTCCCAGTAAGCCTGTTTCTGTTTTGTTTTTCTTACGGTGTTGAGCGTTTTCCCACATTTCCCACCCATTGTACTCGAATCCTTTCAGAGTAGTGGTAGTGGTAGTTGGGTCAGGGGACTGATTGTTCTCTGGTCAGTCCATTGGACTAGTTTCCACTGCAACTTCGTTTTCTTAATTCTTTATCTGGACAGGGAGAGAATGATACTTGCACCTTAGATAGCCAGCCACTCATGACCTTTTAAAACCCCAATCACTAATGCAGAGCACACTCTATGGGCTATGACATTAGCTCTTGTGGTTGTTAGCAACATAATACAACACACTAACATATTCTAGAGTAGAAATCATAGATTTGAAAGACCCTTTCATTCATAGATTTTCCAGAAAATGACAAAGTGTATCAAAAAACTACTAATTGGAGAAAGGAGTCTAATTGTACTGATGGGATATCTACCAGAAACCATCACAAGCGTGCTGTTACCTAGTGGGAAGGTGAAATGTTGGCTTACCTTCCTACAAATAAATGCATGGGATCAGCAAGACCAACTTTGTAAATGATTGTCCCTGTGTGTGCCTTTCCAATGTCAGCTCGCTGCTTGTAACTGTCACAGACTGGGCCAGGTCAGTACGATGGAGTGCAGAAGGCTGGTGTGTTCTTTGGAAGATCGGCTTGATGCTCATGTTTCCTGCTTAGTTGTGGGGCTCTGGTCAGCATTATGCACTTCTTCATGACTCACTGTATGCTTTAGAGCAAGTTCTACCCTGAAAAAGATTGGGGAACCTCAGGCAAACCTCCACCCCAATTTAAAGTTATATTAACCATTTAAAGCCCTTTAAAAGCTAGTTGTCAAAACCAAAGCACTTATTTTGAAGCTGTGTGACTGAGCGATGCTTTCTGGCCTGTCTGAGGATTGGAGGGGCCTGCTTCTTGTTGGCGTGGAACTTGGTGCTGTCAACAGGCACACAGAAACAGAGCTGGGGGTTCTGGTGATCTAGGGAAGGCCGTGACCTACCTCCAGGGAGCACTCATGGCTCAGTGGAAAGGAGTTTCCTGGCCCTCTGTGAGCCTGTGAGCCCCTTTCCCATGAGCAGCACTGTCCCCAGGATCCTGACAGGAGGCCTCCGAGGCTTTAGACAACAGCACTGACCGAGGGACTCCCAGGAAAGTGCTCCTAGCATTTGGTTCTTCTATTTTAAGCCTAGTGTTTGTACCTCAGTTAAAGATTTTCCCTTTTACTCTAAATAATCTTAGATGAGAAATCCACAGGCTGATCTTGAGAGGAGCAGTCTTTTGTGTGTGTGTGTGTGTGTGTGTTTCTCCTTTTGTTCTGTTGTTGAAATCTTTTGATGCATGCAAGTTTCTAATTTTTTTTTCAAGTTTCTAATTTTTATTATTTTTTAAATTATTTTTTGTGTGTGGTTTTAAAAAAAATCATTTTATTGGGGGCTCACTTATCACAATCCATACATACATTTAATTGTATAAAGCACTCTTGCACATTATTTTTTTAAATTAATCATTTTATCTGGGGCGTTACAGCTCTTATAATAATCCATACATCAGTTATATCAGGCACATTTGTACATGTGTTGCCATCATCATTTCTAAACATTTTCTTTCTGCTTGAGCCCTTCTTTTCAGTTTTCACTCCCGCCCCCAGACTCCCACCCTCATGAACCCTTGCTAATTTGTTATTTTTACTTTCATATTTTACACTGTCTCCTTTGACCCACATTTCTGTTGTTCGTCCCCTTGGGAGAGGGCAGGTTGTACATCAATCATTGGTTTCCCCTTTCTTCCCTACCCACATGGTATGGAGAGGAACAGTCTTGTATGTAACTCTGAGTCCAGCTTAGATCTCTGATCTCACCTGCACCTCTTCCCTCTGCTCTCTGCCCTGCAGGGGCCGCACTCTGATTGGGCAAACGAGTTCTCTTTCCAGGTATGGAGGCATTCCTTACTCTCTCAGTTACTGCAAAAAAATCTTTCCTTTCTCTTAGACTCCCAGGTTCTCAGTTTACTAATTGTGCTGTATGCATATGGTTCGTGCCTTCATATTGTGTATTGTGCATTCACATCTTTTGACATAGAGAATCTTTGAGTGATTTTAGACATTCAGATCTGTTGATCATTTCCTATATTGCCCTTTCTTTAGTACTTACAAAGCCCTTCTCCACTGCTATATTTTTAAAATGAATTTGTTTTTATCAGAGTAATATAAGCATCTTTTTATGACATCGACTAGCATTTCAAAGGCTTATTTAATGAAGTGCCAATAAAACTTAAAAAAATAATAAAAGTCTTATTTTGAGAAGTAGCAGCTCCTTGCCTCACCTTGCTTTGTTCTCCACTTACACTTCCCCTATCATTTTCAGTTCAGTGATTTCTGCTGAGATTCCTGTCTATTTATAAGTAAAATTCTATATTGCTTTTTTGGCGATTTTCCTCCTCCCCTACTTCTCCCTCATATGTAGGCTTTCCCAGGGAATGGTGCATGCCGTTCACGGAGATCTTTATTGTCGAGTTCAGGTAGTAGGTGTGATGACTGTTTTCTTTTTTGCTTCAGGTTGTTAAAACTGCCTGGTTTTAAAAATTACCGAGTTCCGCTGGGGGCTTAAGTGGAGAGGAAATGTTTTGAGAATGATGAGGGCAATGAATATACAAATGCGCTTTACACAATTGATGTGTGTATGGATTGTGATAAGAGTTGTATGAGCCCCTAATAAGATGATTAAAAATAAATAAAAGCAACCATCATTCTAAAAAAATAAAAATAAAAGCAGGAGGAGAAAATCAAGCCTGCTACAAAGAAAAAAAAAAATTACTGAGTTCCTCTATAACCATTGCTTATTTGTCCAAACGGTTCAAGAGATTGATGAAAGATCTCATGAAAATTTTTGCAAACAGCTCAGTTGACCTGTCAGTTTTTAAGTCCAAGATCTAAAACTCTATTACTACTTTCATGTTTGAACAATAGATTTCTTAGGGGAAAATAATTTTTCTGTAGAACTTTCAAGACATTGCTCCATTTTTTTTCTTTTAAATGTGTGGTAAATAAACATATATGTACACAACATCTGGCATCTCAGCAGTCGTGCATACATAATTCAGTACTATGAATTGCATTCCTCCTGTTTACGATCACCAGGATTGGTTCCCATGGCTTCCCATCATGCTTACCTGAAGCTGGGTGAGTGAGTGTTGTTTTGATTTCTATTTACGTTTAGGTTGAAGTACAAGCTTCCTTGATTCTCCATGCCAGTGCCTTCCGACTTTAGATTTGTTCCTTCTGTGTTGCCTTCCCCGCCCCCACCTTCAGAAGGTTTTGCTGTTTGCTGTAGGTTAGACTGCAGACCCTATGGTCAGCAGTTCGGACCCACTGCAGGAGGAGCAGGAGACTTGTTCTGCCAAGAGCTACCCTCTCAGAAATCCCGTCAAGGGGCTTTCGGAGTTGGGGTCAGCCTGGTAGCAGTGCGTTTTTTTTTAATTTACCAAAAGGTGGTGTACATTGTTATTGATTTTGCTTGGGTCCTGGTGGTAAATTCTGGGATTTTGTTGTTGTTGTCTGTATTTTCTTTGATATGTTCTGTTTTTGTGGAACTCTTATAACCAGATGTTACACTTTCTTGACAATGTAATTTTTTAAAAAAAATTTTATTGGGTGTTCGTACAATTCTTATCACAATCCTACAATGTAATTTTCTATTCTTTTTCCTATCACTTAGTCTTTGTTTTACTTTGTAGGACATGTTCTTCAGTATCTGATAACCTTTATATATATATTTAACCTTTATATTTTTAAAATGAAAGTTTAACTTGGTCATCTGTTAAATTTCCAAGTGCCTCGCCTGTCTCCTAGTCTTGTCTGGTCCCTCTCTCTCGGTGGTGTGAGGTTTTCTATTCACATTGAATATTTGGGCACTGGGGAAAACAAAAAGCCAATCAGAGGGAAGAGTGTTTGCCGGTCCTGAGGCATTATTATAGGTTGAAGGTTAGTTGGTGTTTTTTTCTTAAGGGGAACCCCTCAAAATGTCAGCCTGTGAAGGTCTTGGGAGCTGTTTAGTTTATAGTCTAGTCACTGCTACATGAAGGCCGAGGAGGAAACTGGAGAGACTTGCGTGGGATTTTACTGATCCCCGTGTTGAGTACCGTGCCCTGCCCTTGGTGCCCCTGATCTTTTTTGGTGTCTAGTTCCGATTTTCTGAAGACTAAACTTGCCTCAGGTAGAGGGCTTAAGTCTGGCTTCAGGGCCTCACTGCTTTTTTGGCACTCAGGCCTTATCCCATGGGTGCCTGGTGTTTCCAAACTCTTGAGTCCCTAGGTTCTTCTGGACCCTGATCCAACTGCCTTTCTCACCTTTGTTGTAACTAACTCATTGTGTTTGCCACTTGCCATCTCTCTTTTAGCTTTCCACCTTCTAAAAAACTTTGAAATATATTGCCCATCATGGTCCCTTTTCTTTGACCATAAAGGTTAATGCCATTTTTTCTATTATTTTAGTGGGCTTTGGGGGAGGGAAAAATACTAACTGACCAACCTGTTTGGTTAATTTGCTGTTTCTAAAATCCCCCCTTTCAAAATCCAAATAGACTTCCATTCAGCCATTGCAGGGATTCAAAATCGCATGTTTGTGAATGCAGTACCCTACCCTTCAGGATTTCACATTAACAGTGTGATCATGGGAGCATAGTGCTGTGGGGCACAGGTGGAGGTGGGAGTGCACCTGGGCTTTGTGTGTGCACGCATGCTTGTTGTGGGGAAAGACTTAGGAAAGTGTCTTGGTCGAAAGGGGCCATGACCCCTGTATAGATATAAAAGGGGGTACTGGTGAGTTTGTTGATGATGGTGGGAAATTGGACAGTGATTGTGGTTGGTTGCACCACATGGTTAATGCAGTTGATAATATTGATACTAAATGGTGAACCTCCAACCTATCAAACAGCAAATGTTACTTTGTGCATATCTTGGAATTTTAAGGAAAGCAAATGGATTAAAAAGGGCTGTGGCATATCTACTGAAGTGCAGGAAATGCTTGGACAGCCTGGGGAAGCTTTGGAACACTGGTGCTTGCATGGATCCTCTCAGAAGCTTGCTGTCCCTGAAGCCCTAATAGTCTATTTGGGGAAATAGCTGATTTTTCTGGTTTCTACTTCTTTTACCCTTCCTAATATACAGCCTAATAGCCACGGAGTGTGAGAGCCCATTTTATGCTGGAGTCAGCCTCCTGGGGTTATCATTTTGTGATTAGAACATTGTCTCATGACAGGGCTTCCATGAATGCAGGAATGTATTTTCCTTGTTTTTGAACTGAATTTTTTATTGAGATGCAATAATGTATTAAAAACTCTCATTTTTATTGATCACACGGGCTTTATGCACACTCTACAATTAACACCGTGGATGAAATCACGTTGGAGCGTGACCTGAGAAGCCAAGCCCGTGCCGCCATAGGTTTTTGAGGCCAGTTTGGGCTTGTCCAAGGGCTTGTTTGATGCATTCAACAGTCATGGAATCACATGTTTTCTTTGTCCTGTTTAAGGAGAGGACCATTGAGCTTAACTCTTTAAATCCCTTGCATCTTAAAAAATGACACAGCCTATTTCTTTATCTACTATAAATGCTTTCTAAATGTCCTGGATAATAGACTCATTATGTACTTACTCAATGCTTTATGTTGGATATTTAGATCATCACTAATATTTATTATAAATGACAGTGAGATGATATTCTTACGCATAAATATTGGTTTGCATTATTTCTTTGGATGCCTAGAAGTAAACAACTGATCAGAACATTTGAATATTTTCCAGACTTTACGTAGGCTAGATGTATGTAGAGTATCAAATACAAATCACTGACTACATGGGAGTACCTGGGTATATTTTTAAATACATGTTACTGACCTTGTGCACCTGGTCACTTTTTTACTAGTGTGCACGCCCTACCAGGAAGTCTGGGGAAAGCACAGCCTGAGGCATCCTTGCTGTTGGGATTCTTGGGCCCACCTGAAGAGGGGCCTGCAGTACCTGGACTGCTGAGACCCAGTCTCTGGGGGCCTCTGGTGACTCCTTTGACCTAGTGATGGGCGGAGCCCTGGCAGTGTACGTGGGGAGATGGTGATGTGGGAAAGAACGGCTTTCAGGCCTGGAGTCTTTTCCAGCAGACCTTGAAGAGAGCATCTGGTTAGAGCTCTGCTTTTGAATTTGCTTCTGAGAGAGGTTCTACCTGTCCCCAGCTACTTTCTTCCAAAAGGAAATTGTTGTATTGAAAATTTTCCCATGATTCTTGAGAGCTGGGCCAAGCTACAGAACAATTTGTGATCTTGCCTGATTGATGAGCAGAAGTGGGAAGAGTCATCCAGGGGGCTCTAGGTGCTACAACAGCCAGTCTCTAGTGTCAGAGGCAGGACCGCAGGACCCCTCTTCCAGCCCTCGAAAGGCCAGCGTGGGCTGACTGCAGCCCTGTGCGTGGTGGAGGGCAAAGGTGGAGTGCCTCAGACATTGAGGCCCTGAACTGGCCATGCATGGGAGCAGTGCTCACAGCCTTTGCCCAGGTCGGCTCTAGAGCAGGAGTGTGTGAAGGGAAGGATTCCTGCAGGACTAGGAAATGGCCTTGGGGAAGGATAACAGAGCACTGGTGGGGCAGCCCTGTGGACAGGGTCTGGGCCCCTTCCTCATTCAAGCCCAGGGTACTTGATGTGAATCTTGGGGTGCTCTCTCATGCCGTCTCTTCCCAGCTCTTCAACCCCCTAGCTGTCCGATCCCTCTCTTCTTCCCCCTTAGGGTGTCTGAGCAGCACCCCGACTGCCCTTGCTTCCAATCAGACTGCTTGCTGGGGGGCTTGTTCAGTGGCAGGAATGGCAAGCCCCTGGACTGTCACCTTAGTGACATGCCATCTGGGACCTGGGTCGGCGTTCTTTTTCTTACCTTGCTCCTTTTGTTTCTCCACCACCAGGTCACCCCTCCTAATTTCTCAATGTCACAAGTGCCCAACACTGCCACCTGTCCCCAGGCCTATTCTGAACTGCAGACGCTGTCTCCTAGCGAGCGGCAGTGTGTGGAGACGGTGGTCAATATGGGTTACTCATATGAGTGTGTCCTGAGAGCCATGAAGAAGAAAGGAGAGAATATTGAGCAGGTGAGCAGTCACTCGGACAGTGGTCCTAGGCCTGTCCTCGAGGCCCCAGCTTCCTTTTCCTGTGGGCCTGGGGGCCTCCAGCAGGGAGCTTTGTAGGGGATCGATCCAGTTGTGGGCTATGCTCTGGAACCTGGCTGAGCAGAAGCCTTGGTTGCATTGGGGCTGTTAGGAATTACCCACTGCCCCTGGTCCATTCTTCTAAGAGTGTAGTCACGTCTTCCCCTCCCACTCCCCGCCAGAAAAGTCTATCTTGCCATAACTACCCAGGGAGTTCCAAATGGGGCCAGGAATCCAAAAAGGCTTAGAGGCCTTGCCAGACGTGGGCTACTTCTTACGGGAGGATATTCTCTCCAGGCTGTGGTACTTGCATTCCAGGAGATACTAGTTGTGGTTGAACACCTTTGGAGAATGGCTGCTCATGCTCAGAGGGGGGGGTGGCCTGTCTAGCAGCCAGTAGTCACGAGGACCTGTGCCAGACAGCTTTAGACACAAAACCAAGTCCTCGGACCAGCAGCCAGGCTGGGGGCGGGGCGCGGCCTCAGTCATTGGTTTGGAAGCAGTGAAAGGAAGATAGTAGGTGCTGAAATGGGCTGCTTCTTTCAGATTCTCGACTACCTGTTTGCACACGGACAGCTCTGTGAGAAGGGCTTCGACCCTCTTTTGGTGGCAGAGGCTCTGGAAGTGCACCAGTGCTCAGAAGAAAAGGTGGGAGCCGTCTTGATGCTTCGTGGGAACCCTCTAGAAAGTGGGAAGGAGCCGTGTCTCCGGAGGTTCCCTGCCAGCCAGTCACCACTCCCTTTCCTGGTCTGTGATCTCAGGCAGAGGCAGCCCGAGGCTGGATTTGCCTCTGATGAAGCACTGGGTTGAAATCTGCCTAGAGAGGTCGGCAAACTTTTGAGACAGAAGATCCAATCTTATTCCTCAAAACAGTTTCAAACTTGAGAGCCACAAATGAAATCATTATCTGGATAATATCCTTTAATCCCCCTACACGCCACCCCATTTTACTTCAGAGCCACAGGTATGTACTGAAAGAACCACATGTGGCTGGTGAGTAGTTTGCCGACCCCTGGTCTAGAATTCCAGTGACGGGATGCAGACGCCTCCAAAGGGAAAAACTGTCCAGGCTACAAGCTGAGCTTTTGGATTCCTGGGGTGCTTGCTAGACCCTTGTTGAGCCTGCCCCTGTGGAGACCAGCTGTTTCTGGGTCCACCGCCTGCCTTAGTGAAGTTTGTGGCGGTGGGCTATGGGCTGAGGTCAGCAGGAGTGTGTAGGTTGGAGCTGAGTCTGGCTCTTGAAAGGTGTCTTGAGTCATCAGCCTGTCTCCTGTTTCCTTCCCAGACCACCTCTTTGCTAGGGCCTTCCACCCCCCACCCCCCAGGCTTTTGTGCGGGGCGCAGACTGAGTGGCCCTCCTGCGGGCACCCTCCACTCGGGTATTCTTTGTAGCTGGAGCCTTTTAAACACGTGTTCTCTTCTCTCCTTCAGATGATGGAATTTCTTCAGTTAATGAGCAAATTTAAAGAAATGGGCTTTGAACTGAAAGACATTAAAGAAGTTTTGCTATTACACAACAATGACCAGGAAAATGCTCTGGAAGACCTCATGGCCCGGGCAGGAGCCAGCTGAGAACAGGCCTGGCCTTGGCCTTGCCACGGAACCCCCACC
>NW_022103922.1:32016276-32025913 GCF_000313985.2 Echinops telfairi
CCCAGAACATGCCTGACTCCTCGCCTGCAGTAAATGTATTTGTTTTGAGAAGTGTCCTTCCCACCTTGGCCCTTCCCTTTCTGGGGCCTGTGTGTCCTCAGCCCAGACCTGGCCCCGAAGGGAACAAGGCAGGGAGGGGCAGGAGGCAGACCAGCCAGGTCCAGTGCTGCTTGGGGCTAGGCACTCCCTCTTCAACCCACCACAGCCTCCCGGTAGATTGAACACATTCTAAGTTCAGGGTGACTGAAAGGTTCTCCCGGGGTCTGCTTTCGTTCTCTCCACGTTTAAACAAAGTCTCTTAGTGTTACACTGGTCTGCGATGCCTCTGCGGTGCAGAGTCAGTCACACCCACCCCACCCCCGAGTTCGCCTCCTTCTGCCAGGCAAATTCACCATGCTTCCCTGCCCCCAGCACCTGGCTTGGATCAGACCACAGCCCTTTCTTACCCAGGGTTCACTGCTCTAGGAAACAGTCATCAGTTTAAGAAATCACTGGTCCCTGCCCAGCACACTGAACAGGGGAGAAGATGGGTCACAGCTTAGCTGCCCAGCAAGAACACCACTGTCCTTGGAGGGCAGCCTGTCCCTTCACCTAAGGCTTTAGGATGACACAAGTCAACTCCTACTCCTAGAAATCAGTGTCTCTGGTTTGTTTTGTATTATGTTGTACATCATTAAAGCTCTAAATACAAAGGATATACAGTCTTGAATCTAAAGTAATTTGCTAACTATTTTGATTCTTCAGAGAGAACTAATAAAAACCTAAAAGGTGTGTCCTGTATCATGTCCTCACTCTTGAGAGGCTGCTTTCCTCAGGGCCAGGGCTGTGGGGATTTGCTGCTGGGGATGGACTGGAACCCAACCACTGCCTAGCAATACAGTATGCCCACGACAGGTCCGAGGAGCTAGCCCTACGGTCAGCCCTGGTCTCTGTGTGCAAAGGCTGCTGGGCCCTGACCCAGCTCAGCTCTGGCCTGGGCAGGAAGGGGCCTTCTGTGATGACAGCTGGCAGGATGGGATTGAGACTACCTCCTAGTTCTGAGCAGTAGTGCCGTAGCTTGTGGATCTGACTTCATCCCTCAAGGTTTTTGTACTTAATGCTGCTGCTGGTTGGCGATCTCTTAATTTTAAGGACTTGTGCGAGGAGCTGTAGAGCCTTAGACCAGACTGGGAGTACAGTGCCCTCTGCTGGTCAGATGAGGCATGGCCTGAGACTGCAGTTTTAGCCCTTTTTCTGGCCTTGTAATTAAGCCCTCCTTTTAAAACCTTACTTACCAAAGTATCCTTTGCTGGAAAAAAAAAAAAAAAGTTTCCTATATTGTTGGCATAAGAACTTCACTTTGTCTTAGGATAAGGTGATCAGACGTCCTGCATTTTTGGAAAGAATGCATGACAAGCTAGGGTATATGGTTTTCGGCTGCCATGTGGCTGTTTTGCCAGGATAAGAATTTTATCAATGGTGTCCTGCTTTACCAATGTTAAAATCTGGTCACCTTATCTTAGGATGGCTTTGGGAGGTGAGGGACACTTGGAAGCTTTGTGTGAGAGCGTAGAACCCAGATGCCAGGTCACTGAACAAGCCCTGGAGAAGGGATGAGGCCTTCTGGGGTGAGGTGGAGCCAGGAGATGGACATGCTGAAGAGCCTCCAGAAAGGGCCGTGGGCTCTTCAGAGAAGTGGCCCCCATCCTGAGCCAAATCCTAAGGGTGGCAGAAGGGGAGGAGTCTCCGGATAGAGCAGCAGGTGGGTCAGGTCAATCAAGCAGAGGTCAGAGGCGGGGAGAGAATTCTGAGGGATGCCCCGTCTCAGCCCTGGGCTGCAGGAAGTTTGGCGGGGGTGGGAGGAGGCTGTCCGCACAAACCCGGGGTTAGAGGTGTAAATGCTCCTGTTAACAGGCACAAGTCAAGATTTACTTATTTTATGATGTTTTCCAAAGCTAAATTAAAGCCCCCAAATTGGTGGGAGAGCTCAGCTTGTCCCCAGCACTCCTTAACAAGGGGCTGGTATTTTGCTCAGTCTTGAAGGAAGACAATTTTCAGTTTATAGAAGCCCCAGACTCGGTACATGGCCTTCCCCAGCTTGTAATGGACCTCTGACCTCCAGCAGACCACTCCCTCTTCTGATCCCCAAACTCAGAAACAACATCTGGGTTACTAGACCCAAATGTGTCCTGACCAACAACTGGTCAGTAAGTGAAGACAAACTGTCTTCTAGTCCTAAGAAGAGGCCGCGTGAAGTTCTTCAGCATAGTCTTGCAGATGGTCCCAGGCCGTGGGCCTGTCCAAGGCCCTGTGTGGTTGAGGCAAGGCTGACAGGACAGGACCAGGCATGGCTTCTGGTCTATGTGAGGATGACCCAAGAATCCAGCGTGTTCTCCTGCACTACCCCTAACCTCTAGGACACAGCTGCTCTCTCTGGGGCTGTAGCCGACCTGTGGCAAGACAGATAAAGCTGCAGCTGGCTCCTCAGACTCTGGATGCACTTGGACTTCAGAACCATGATTTCATCCAACTGGGTCACAAAATCTTCAAAGTCCTAAGGAAGCAAACAGACAAATGGAGTACTTGCTATATGGCTGCTCTGCTGGATCTGCTTTTCAAGGCCTGGGGCCCCTGGCTGAAAACTGCAGGATGGTGCCCGGTACAGAGGGGCACCAGCTCTGCGTCGTCTGAAAGAGTTCTACGTATAGGGGTGTCTTACAGGTGGAAGTGCCTCTGGTCTGCACATGGCAGGCAGCAGGTTGGTCAGTCACTGTTGCAGTCACAGAGAAAGCCCCCCCGAAAAGCTAGCTGGAAAGGACAGCTGGGAGTGGGGCTGACCACAGACAGCACCACCCTCTCTCTGTGGGCTTGTGGTCCCTTTGGCCTTTTAAGCTACGTCAGTGATGAGAGAAGGTACAAGACCTCAACAGTAGTGGACGACAACAACCCGTTCCAGGCCACTGAGCCCCACATCCAACAAAGACGAGCATCAAATATTTTGGCCACTTACCTGAGACGTGCACTGGCTCATCAGGGTCTCCTCCTGGCAGCCCAGCTCGGCCATTGCCTGCAGTTGGTCCTGGTGTGCTCGGATCACCACTTGCCTGGAACACCAGAAGGGAAACAGCCTCCTGAGGACACAGGGACACAGAGCTGAGGCTCATCTCCAGGACAGCAGCTGCCAAAGTAGTCATGGCTTTGACCAGGGCCCACAGCCCCCAGCCCTGTCCTGGGATGTTCTTTCCTGGGACTTGTCAAGGGGCCAGGGAGATACGGGGAGAGATGGCATCTGCAGCTTCCTTCTGCCCCACCCTGCCCAGCATTTCTGGGGAGCGCGGGAAGGAACTGGATGCTGCTGCTTCCTTTGCATGGCTTCCAGGTCATGACCACTGAGACTGACTGGGACAGGGATGGACCCAGGGACCAAAGCTGGGGCTGAGCTGAAAGCTGCAGGGCCGTCTTGTCACACTACTGACCGGCCACTCAAGGGAGGCAGCCTCCTCACCTGTGCATCCCGCATGCCCTTGGTTATTGCCCCTGACCAGAGTTGCCTGGTGCTCCTCCAGCTCTTAGGGGCACCTCATAAGGAGCTGCAGCCTATTGGAAGGAGCAGCCTCCAGGCCCACTTTAACCGAGTGGGGGCTCCATCTCCTCTTCCATTCTCTTAACACGGCTTCCTCGCCACCTTTTTGAGTTGTACCATTCTCACCAACCCGCCTTGCTTTGTCCCTTGCCACCCTGTCAGTGCTCCAGGCTGCCAGCTGTGGCTCCTGTGGCCAGGCAGCATTTCCACAAGCAGAGAGAAGGGGGTCCTGATCTTACCACAGACCATCGGCCTGGTGGAGGGGCAGGATCTTCCCTTCTCTCGCTTCCCACTCAGCATGCCAGGTGGGGAGTCCACCCACACTGGCAGCCTTGCTCCCATGCCTGCTGCTCCTCCAGCATGTGACAGACGGCAACCAGGCAGGCCCCTTGGTGAAGCTGAGCCAACCACAGCCATTCCCATGGCGGAGCCTGGGGCTGGAGCGGAGGGAGGGGTGTCAATGGGGAGAAAGCCAACTTACTGTGCTTGCCCCAGAGTGGGCTCATGGAGTGTCCTTGCAGTCTTGGCCGAGCAGCTGGAGACAAAGGCAGAATCTGGCCTTGCTAAGCACCTTGGCGCTGGCCTGTGTTTGTCCTGGTAGCAGGACTTCATGGGGTCTGTAGACAAATCCATTTGCTGCCAACCCCGCCCTGCCAGCTGTTTTCTTCCCTGGTCCCAGGGCTGGTCAGCCATATCAGTCCTTCCCGTCCACGGGGGGAATGGAGGCCCAGGGTGAGGTCTCCCAGTGTGTGTGTGGGGAAAGGGCTTTCCTGGGGAACTCCAGGAGCCACCCAGTTCTGTCTCCTCGGCGTCGGCGTCATAGTGCTCACTCCCCATGGGGTTCTGGGAGAAGAGTCCAGGGTCTCGGCTCTGGCCAGCCACTCCCAGGCCAGCCTCCTTGCTGGGCAGTGTGTCAATGTCAGGTGGGTGCTGATGGATGGGTGATGGGGACAGAGCTGGAAGACCAGGGCCAGGCTTGTCGTCGGGGGGAGATGAGGAGAGCCACAGGGGCCTGTTAGCTGCAGACACTGTTTGGACTGCCTCGTGATCACCAGGTGACACAACTGAGCCTCCCGTGTCCTCTGTCACTCGGGTGCAGGCAGCTCCAGACGGGAGCACTTGTCCCAAGGGAGGAGAGTGGTCATCACCAGGGTTCTCCAGGAGGGACACAGAGAGGGGAGCCATCAGTCCAGAGGCATGCTCAGAGCACAGGTCTGATTCTCCTCCAGAGGCCTCTCCTGGGAAGAGGTCAGAATTTCTCACAGTTCTGGTCACTAGAGCTGGGCCACCTTCACGGACTTCTCGGGAAGGGGTGGTGGCTGTGTGTCTCTGGTCTGGGGACCCCAGAACTGCGATGTGAGACAGCGAGACCATGAAACTGTCCTCCAGTGATTGTGAGCGGTCTTCCCTGAGATCAAGGGCAGGGTCCCCACTCCTCCCTGGGGGATACACAAAATCCACTTGTGAGCAGTAAGGCTTCTCTGCCAGGTGGCCTCCTGGAGAAAGAACCTGGGAGGTGGAGTCTTCCTGGCCCCAGTCCAAGCGCAGCTGACTTGGGCTGTGGCTGTAGGCCAGCTCGGCCCTCCTGGGGCTGCTGGGCTCCCTCGAGCACACCCAGCTTCCTTCAAGATCCTTCCTGTCAGCCTCTGTCCTGGGGCGGAAAAACAGGCTTTGCTGCTGCCCGGCCCCCTGCTCCTCAGCCCTCGGCTCCCCCTGATGAAGGAAGAAGGGGTCCTCACTGTTCGCTAGGGCGTTTCTTCGTGCCGTGCTCCTCTGACCAGACACGTGTGAGAAGGAGTCCTCGCTGAAATCGCTGTCGTCGAGGTCTTCCCCCTGGGCCCCATCCTGGCTCTCGGGACACGAGCAGGACGGAGGGGAGGTCTCCCTTGGGAGCTGGCTTTCTTGGGGTCGGTACCGGCATAAAAGCCTCTCGAGCGGCTGGTACTTTAACTTCTGCTGGAGGAGAGGCGGCTGCTGAAACTGCTGGTGGTAAATGCGCAGGTGCTCCTCCCGGTCTTTTTGGTGTGGGGGAATGTCTGTCCAGGCCTCCGACACAGGCCTGCCCACTGCATCTGCCTTGCGGTCTCGCCCGTTCTCCGCCAAGTGGTGGATGTCGCCAAAGGAGAGCTCCCCTCGGGACACCAGCTGCTTCTGCACGGGCTGCACGGGCTGCACCTTCTTGCTCTTGGTAGCCAGCCGGCTGGGTCCCAGGCCTTCCTCAGGGCCAGGGGCCCGGCCTTCCCACCCAACCGCAGGCTTGCTGCCTGTGTGGCTTTTTTCAGAGCACAAGGGTGCTGGTTCTTCTGCCTTTTTACCCAGGTGTCCAGGACCCCTGGCTCCTCTGACAGGGCTAGTCTGAATGGCCCAGCCCTGTGGAGGACTCCCTCTGGCGGCAGTCCTTCTAGCAGGAGCCTGGGGCACAGACGCCAACGGGATATTGGGTGAGTGGACAGTCAGAGGCTGGACCTTCCCTCTCAGGGAGCCAGGTGCCACCGTGAGCGATGGCTGAAGTCCTAGCTTGAATTTTTTGGGAGAACACTTGTCTCCTGGCAGGGCCCCAGGGGAATTCTGAATTCGTTTAGGGGAGGCGCTTCCAGATGCCTGATTCCGACCAGTGGCTGGAGCACAGCACTTAATGCCTTTCTTCAGTTCCTTCACCCTGAAAAGGACCACTTCCGTTAAATGTGTGTGCGCTCACATATGTTGACAGAAAGTCACAGGAAAACAGTCCCCAAGGTTGGGAGTTCTTACTTTATGTGACAGAGAAGAAACGGAGCTCTACCTCTCTCAGGATGAGATACCCTTCTTGGACTGAACAGCTGCAGGATCGGGAGAGTTCAGGAAACTACCACAGTGCTACAGGAGGGGCCGGGAGCCACGCCCAGCTCTGCACGCAGGGCCCATGCTGTGCCTTTTCAAGACGGGCCACCCTCCAGAGCCCTGTGTCTACACTTGCCCTTACCCTGCAGTCTATAGTCGGAAAGCGCTCCAGCAATTCCCTGAGCCAGTGGCATTTAAGGGAACAAAACCACTCCAGAGATCAGCAGCAGTCTGGTACTAATTCCATGAAGCAAGAAACTCTCTCCCAGGGGTGCTCAGCCTCGGCCCTTCTGCCACTGTGGGCCCGCTGACTGCTGCTGGGGAGGGTCCCAGGCTCTGTGGGCTGCTTGCCCACTGGGTCCCAGCAGTGCTCCCCCAGCCACAGCAGTCAAAACTCTCCAGATACTGCCAAATGTCCTCAGGGGAAATATTGCTCTGGTGAGAACCACTGCTCAACTCCACAGGGAGCATGGAAAAATCCAGAATTAGGTCTCTGCTAGGATTTAGTTGCCAAGCTCTAAGTCTATTGCTCTGTGATACTTAAAATAAAAACGAGTTTTGCTTGAACACGCTAAAGATTTAGAATTATAAGACAGCATCAAGCAAAAAGGTGACTCTCCAGTGACTTGTAATTTCTGTCTTCAAATCCCCTGGGAGGGTGCAGTCCTACTGCTTAGGGAGCTCATGGAAAGCGGCTTCCTATTTCTGGTTTCAGTCCTACCCAGTGAGAGCCAAGTGACCATGGAGACGTGATTGGAATCTTCCCTCAAGGGCTGCAAGGCAGGCCGTGTGTTTGAGGAGGAGGATGCGGGGGTGAATAAACACACAGGAACGTGTCTGTGGTCTTCTCCTGACGCGTTGCCAGTTTGTCACACATAAGAGCAGGGGCTGAGAGGTGCCACCACAAATCTAGATGGTTCCAAATTGCTTCTGTGTGTACAAACCCAGATTTTAAAACTTTATAAGGGGGGGAATGCGTTAAGATAGATGTGGTGCTGAATGTACAATTCCCCTTGATATGACTGAACAATGGAAATATTCGATGTATGATATATGTAAATTGTGTGCCAATAAAAATGTTGGAATAAAAAAAGAGTGAGAAACCAAAAGTTCCTCCTGGAAGCTGGAGTAAATCACGGTAGCAACCCGAGTGCCTGAGCGACAGGTACGGTTGTGGAC
Organism: Echinops telfairi; assembly: GCF_000313985.2. Classification (NCBI taxonomy): domain Eukaryota; kingdom Metazoa; phylum Chordata; class Mammalia; order Afrosoricida; family Tenrecidae; genus Echinops; species Echinops telfairi. Next base: position 32,023,838 of record NW_022103922.1, read on the forward strand.
GTGAAGGGGTTGTCAGCCTGCTTACCAAACACTTGTGTCAGTGACTGGATGGTGCGCTTGCCTGGCGTTGGAGATGCTGCCCTAGAGGGTTGCCAGGAGCCAGAATTGACTTGAGGGCAAGCCATCGATATGGTTGTGTTTTGTTTCTTTCTTTTTTTTTACAAGTGAGGGAACTAGGGTCAAGAAAACACAGCTAGCCAGTGGCAGAGTCAGGAAACTGACTCTAAAGCCTACTCGTGGAAACTCTTTTGAAATCACTTCTCCTATTCGTGAGATACGGTGCATGAAGCATCTCCCTGGAGGCGCGGGGCCCCAAAGAAGCGCCTTTCATCCATACATCTGTACTGAGCATCTATTAGTACTAGTTGGTCTGGACTCCGCGATCCTACGTGCAACAGCAGGGAACCTGCCCCGTCCCAGCACGAGCACCTACCAGGCAGGACTGCCGCCGGGGCACCAAGAACACGGTACAGAAAAACAAAAGGAAGGCTCTGTTCTCAAGGGACTCAAACAATTGCTCACCACTCCTTCCCAGTTGGGTTCATAAAATGCCATGGATTCAGTAATGAAAAACAGACCAAAGCATGTTAATCTTGAAGAGCAAGAGAAAGATTCAAGTGAAGGAGCCAGAGGATCTCACCCTCGGGACAACAGAGGCCGTGGAAGAAGAGAGGAGGGTGACCCAAGTCGCCCCAGGAAGAGCCCCAAACAGGCAGTAAGATGGCTCAGCTCTGCCACCAACTCCCGACACACCCTTGCAGAACTTCTGCCCTTCTCTGGCCCTCACCTTACCCTTCTGCAATAGGCTGAGTTGCTTTTGGGCCAACATGGCTCGGAATGATTTTGCCTTGGTAAGTAGTACATCTTGTATTCCTCTGATTAGGGCTGAAGCAGCCACAAGCACCTCGTGCTCGCCATTTAAATGGTGGCTTGAAAAAAGCCACCAAGATGTCAGTGCACCCCTAAACCAGGGACGATGCCGTCTTCCACATTGCACACTTGCAAATGGTAGGGCCTATCTGGTCACCTTCTTTGAAAGACCAATTGCTATTGGGGCCAAAAGCAGGGCTCAGGAAGCTCCAGGTGGATGAAATGCACAAGCATCTTGGGCCGCCGGCAGAAGCCCACTCACCGGTCAGCATAGCGCAAGGTGTTCAGCGTGTGCTCGGTGGCCATGTGGCTCGGGGAGATGTTGGCGATCATGCAGGTTTTGGCATTGCCAATGAAAGAGTCCTTCAGGACCTGTCCGGAACAGAAGGCAGGGCAGTGAGTGAAGGGCCTGGGCAGAGAGAGCTTACTGACTCCACGACGCTGGGCAGAGAGGCCGCCTCTGCTGTAAAAGGCAGTTCAGAAAAGAAGAAATCCAAATGGCCCCCCAAAAGTACTCATTTTACTACTAAGCAAAGAAATGCAAACAAACCATTCAAAACCAGGTAACTTTCACCTGTAAGATTTAAAAGCCTGAAAATTCCCTGCGCTGATGAGTGCATGGCCTGGGCGGGCCCTTGCCTCTCCTAGTGTGCCTATGGACTATGTGCCCTGACTGGTATGTATTTGCTGAGGGTATTTAGTAGTACGTACCAAAATGTAAAATTGTGCACACTACTGGTTTGGCGATTACACTTCTAAGACTTGACCCCAAGGACATAGTCACTCAAGTGACAGAAAGAAGAAAAATGTACATAAAGATAGTCATCACAACACTGTTGACAATACTGAAATTGGAAACAATCTCAAGGTCTATCTGTAAAGAACACACTAAAAATCATAAAAGGAGTATACATCATAACCACTAATAATTATGTACAGCTTATACTCAGGTACATGGAAAGATATCTAAAGCGTGTCCTTGAGGAAAAGTGTTTGCAATGCCCTCCCGCTGCACTGAGGTCTCTGAGAGATGTCTGAAGGGTTTTCATGGAAATGCAGCAGTGGGTATCCCCGAGTGGGAGCAAGCAGTGTAAGGTACCCCGTGGCACAGTTGGGTTATGCATGGGGCTGCTAACCACAAAGTCAGCAGTTCGACTACCAACCCCTCTGGAGAAAGAGAAGACATTGTACTCCCATAAAGAAAGT
>NW_022103922.1:32026118-32059619 GCF_000313985.2 Echinops telfairi
TAACTTAAAAACATTTGTAATTGGAACATATTTTTTGAGGATGGAGAACCATAAAAACAACAACAGGACAGCCAATGTTAGAACCAGGACCCACTACCTAAGAGGGTCCCTGACTGAAATCATGTTTGAGAAGACCCACTCTAGCCCGAAGTCACCCATTCTGACTAGTTTCCATTCCATCTTTATCTTCATTACTACTCTCTAGATATAAAACCCAAAAGTAAATTCTGACTCATGGTGACTCTCTAGGGCAGGGTAGAACTGCCCCTGTGGGTTTCTAAGAATGCAACAATTTGTGGGAGTAGAAAGCCTCATCTTACTCCTGTGGAGCTGCCGGTGGTTTCAAACTGCTAACCTTAAGGTTAGCAGTCCAATTGATAACCACTAGGCCACCAGGACTTAGATATAGTCAATGTTAATTGCTTCTTCTGTATCCTCTGGACTTTTTCTATGTGGCTATATATAGCACTGCCATTGAGTCGACTCTGACTCATAACAGTGCTACAGGACAGTGTACAATAGCCCTTCTGGGATTTTAAAACTACATCTTTACAGGAGTAGACAGCCTCATCTTCCTCACACAGAGCAGAGGATGGGTTTGAACCACTGACCTTGCAGTTAGCAGCCCAATGCATAACCAACTATGCCAAATGTTTTAAAGTCACCAAGACAATCTCTTATTACATAGCTCTATAGCTTACTTTTCACATAACAATACATCTTAGCCATCTTTTCTGTCAGCAAATGTAGATAAAGATAGAAATATTATATTCTTCTTAACTGAAGTCATTATATTTTTTGGTCCTGAAACACTGGTCTAACTCTTAGAAGTAAGAAAGCCCCAAGTGCAGCTACAACACCAAGGTTTGGATGCACGGGAAATAATCAGAAAGGCCAGAAGAGGGCTGCAGCTCCTTCTTTAGCCAGAGAGGCAGCTATGTCCATGCCTGCTCTGCCCTGCAGGGGTCTCTTTTTCCTCCCTTTCCCTTTTCCTCACTACATCGAGCATTCTGCTAAAGGAACAAGTACACGCTGGGAAGAAATGAGTGAACTTCAACACACTCACCGCTCCTGTTTTACTGTACCTGAGTTAACTTGCTTTGCCTGAAGGGAGTGTGGGTGTGTTCCTGATCCAGGGCTCGAATACACTCCTTCAGCTGCAAGGGGCAGAAAAGAACAAACACATCAGATGTCATGCAGAGAGAGCAAAGTCCATCGGGAGCTTATTTTCTTTAAGTTACACTCAGGTAATTCTGCAGAAGAAAGTCAGCATGTCCTGGCTGCTTCCTGTTCACCAGACTGGGAAACTACCTAGATTAGGGCTCTGGCTGTAAACTGCAATGGTGAGGGAGAGATGAACAAGAGACCTGCACGGCTCGGGTGCGGGAACAAAAAGTATGTGTGGAGTATGGTACAAACGGACTGAACGGGGCAGGAGTAATTGTTGAAAGTCAGTTGGGAGGGATGTGCGAAATCACCTGGGACTACCTCTCATTGTAGAAATTAGGGACTGTGGCTCAAAACGAAAGGGGATGTCACTTTCTACTGGGCAGGGCTCCTCAACGTCAAGTGCTCACTGGGCATCAGAGGTGCCAGAAGAGCCCATTATAACACCTGCGGAGGCAGCATGCCCATCACAAGCAGCAGGAAGGGCAGCGTCAGGGTGGGAGACCCTCCCCTGTTCTTGCGTGGGCTGTGTCAGGCACCTTCCCCTGTTCCTGCGTCAGCTAAAAGTCAGTCAATGAAAAGGAAACAAGGGGAGAAGGGAGGACATTCGGAGGTGTCAGAGTTGAGAGTCCACCACGAATAGGTAATTAGCTTCGGGAGATTGTTGTGGCCATTCTTAGTGGCAGCCACAGAGGCCTGGTGCTGAATTCAAGGTACCTGCCCCCCATCACATCCTTTAGAAGACAAAGTATAAAGCACCCAGAAACTGAAGGGTATAAAAAGATACTAGTGAATTTTCCCCTGATTTTTTTAACAACTCAATCCAATATCCTCAGACTTCAGCACTAGAGGGGATAACAGGTGGCCAAGTGTTTGCTCCTGAGTTACACCTGCCCTTGGGGCCTCACTCTCCATGTGGCTCCTTACACGCTCCAGTCCAGCCCAGCCCAGGGGTGACCACCAACCGCTGCTGAATCAGAATGAAATGGACAAGAGAGTTTATAAAACACTGAGAGAGAACCCAGGAAAATACCAAAGAAACAAGGGACACCTTTTACACCTCGCAATACACAAGGTCTTTATTCTACTCTAGAAGTCCGTATTCCAGGCCCGTGTGCACGCCATGGCCCATCTGAGAAACACACAGCCCCAAAGGGTTTGTACGACTCCACACATCTTCCCAGGCCTCAGAGCTGATCCCTAGGCCACACTTTAGATGTCAGAAGGCCATCCACTTAATCTTTGTATAGAGTCCTAAAGCTATACAATAAGAAGGAAGTTTGCCTAGTTTACTTAACAGACCTGTTGTGAAGATGAAATTTATTCCTATATAGTAAATGCTCAAAATCGGTTGGTTCTGAAGCTGGTTGCAGGACTGGGGCAGGAAAAGTACAAGATGAGCCTGGACTATCTTGTAGCGTGAAAGAGCAAGGAGGTAAAAAATGTCATTTTTGTCAGATGCTATCATGTGAGTCCTGTCTCCTAGAACCTTAGCACAGCAGAAGGGCACGCTGCACAGCCTGTGCCACCCTCACAGCTGTCCCGCTGTTGCAGGAGCCAACTTGGAGGACTGCCAAGGGGCAAATTTGCGACAAGCCTGGCAACACAATAATGATACGCATAGCGTCCCTTCGGACAGAGCAGAACTTCCCTGTGGGCTTCTGAGGCTGTACATCTTTATGGGAACAGAAAGCCTCCTCTTCCTCCCGAGGGGGAGATGGAGACTGTGGTTAGCAGCCCAGTGAAGAACCACTACCCTACCAAGGCTCCTTAAAATAATGGTAGTAGTGGGTTATATAGTCAAAAAATAATAGTCATTTGCTAGTATAAATAAACAAAATTGGGAGGATAGGCTTTTCCTTACAACACGGTTCCAATGAATAAATGTAGATGGAATGAAGGGAATAGAAAATCAAAGAGGCAAACACCATGTAATAATAGTTCAAGCAAGAATCTTTAATGAATACTAAAATTAGTGAGCAAACACATGATAAAAATTTGTAACCATGGGGCAGGAGGAAAAAAACAGAAAAAGAGGAAAGAAGAAAAAAATTATATACACATGTAAACATATATGTGTACTTGTTTATGTATGTGTATATAAGGGGGTATCCCCCCAAAAAACAGGAAAAAGCTCGGCTGGGCGGAGCTTTTATAGTACACATTTTTCTTCCTAGGTGAGCACCCAGCAACTTTTTCGGAGTTAGTGCACCCAGTGGCGTAGCCTGGGAAGGTTCTCTCTGGTCACAGTGAATTTTTTCATAAGAGTAGTTTCACCTTGAACCTTGTTTTTGTAATGGCCGATTTAAGAGAACACAGTAAGGCTGTGAAATTTTGTGTCTTGCTCGGGAAAAATGCCACAGAAACTGTTGTGATGTTGAACACAGCTACAAGAACAGCACTATGGGAAAAACTCAAGTGTACCAGTAGTTTTCTTGTTTCAAAAAAGGTGAAATGTCGATTGATGACAAACCTCATTCTGGAGGTCTGCCAACATCCTGAATGGACAAAAATGTCAACTTGCAGTGCACTTGCTTTTCATTCCACCAGTCAGACAGTTAATCAAGCTTTTGATATAGAGGTTCTGAAAGGATTGTGTAACAGTGTGCGACAAAAAAGGCCTCATTTGTGGCAGATGGTGGACTGGTTTTTGCCACCACAACAATGCACCTGCTCATGCAGCCATCTCAGTGCACCAGTTTTTGGCAAAAACAGCATGCCCCTCTTGCCCCGTGCACCTTATTCAACTGACCTTGGTCTGTGCAACTTCTTTGTTTCCTCCAATGAAGAAGGTCATAAAAGGACAGCAATTTGATGATGTAAAAGAGATGAAGACAAAATGAGGGAGGTGCTGTCAGCTATCCAAAAAGATGAGTTTGAAAATGTTTCCAAGAATGGAATCGCTGATTTGACAAATGTATTCAGTGTAATGGAGAGTACTTTGAAGGTGATGTGATTGTTTTATAAAAAAATTTAAATACATAGCTTTGAAAAAAATGTTTTTTTGGGGGTACACCCTCATATATGCAAATACAACAAGGAAGCAGATGGACTTTGGGCCTCTACTTAAATCTTACTTAAGTACAATTATGGTTTGTTCTAATATGGCATTGTATGATATTCACCTTTCTGACAAGATTACTGAAGACAAAATGGGTGCATAAGCAAATATGGTAAAGAAAGCTGATGGTGCCCGGCTATTAAAAGATACATCGTCTGGGGTCTTAAAGGCTTGTAGTTGAACAAGCAGCCATCTGGCATGGAAGCAACAAAGCCCACATGGAAGAAGCACACCAGCCTGGGAGATCATGAGGTGTCGAAGGGAAAGGTATCAGTTCAAAATCAAGCAACCAAATCTGTGTGAAGGGCGTGGATGTAGTGGAGGCCCAAACCCACCTGGTGTGATAATTGGTAGTCCCTCTCAGAAGGGCCTCAAGGAAGGGATGATAAATCCAGAGTGTGGAATAGCACTGATGAAACACATAACCATCCTCTAGTTCTTTAATATTTCCTCTCCTTACTACTATGGTTTTTATTTGTTTTACCTCATTAATCATCTTAGATTTGAGTAAATTTGTATATTTTTGTATTTAAGATCATTTGATACATGAAAACCAAGATAGATAACCCTTCAGTAACAGTAGTACTGGTTCCTTGAGGGGAAGAGAGGGGGAAGGGAGAAATAGGGAGCTGATAGCCTAGATGACTATAAAACCCCACTCAATGGGATTGAACAATAGAATTGCATGTGAATGGATATATTGGATGTGTAAGATATGGCAACTAAAAGGGTCCCTGGGGGATAGGGTGGGGGTGGGAGGGGATAAAGGGGAGCTATTATTAAGGAGTTCAAGAAGAAAGAAAACATTTTGAAACTGGTTGTGGTAGCAATTGTACAATACGGCTTGCGGTGATGGAACTATGGAATGTTATGGCATCTGTAAGGGCTCCAATAAAAGGATTGAAAACAAACAAACCTAAATGCATTCTCCAAGAAATGGTGGACACTAACTACAATAATCTATTCTGTTTAAATTTGCAAATAAGTGCCAATTTTTAAACTTTTAATAAAAAAAATTATAGCCTCAAAATATCTTCCCATAAGATACTTAAAAATCACTTTAAATGGAGAAGCCTGGTAGATACCACCATAACAGAGTGATCAAATCAAATTATCACCACCAGTGATAAAATAGGACATCCTATACCACTTGGTGGGACACGCAGAGAATGCTAAAAACACACAAACTCAATCTAATCAAGAGAGAACATCACACAAACCTAAATTCAAGAACCTTCTGCAAAATAACTGGCCAGTACTCTTCAATGATGCCAAGATCACGAATGACAAAAACTGAGGAGACTCCAGAGACACAGCAAATGAGATCAGAAGTGGAACTTGGACCCAAGTGATCAAGGGGACTGCTGGTGAAATTTAAATAGGGTCTGTAGGATTAAGTAACAGTATATGCCAATGTGAATTTCCTGACTGATGTCGCTGTGCAATGTTATGTTAAATATTAATATTAGGGAATGTTAAGTTTTGGGAATGAAAATCAAAATTGTTAGGAATGAAAATAAAAATTGTACTATTTGGGGAAATTTTTTAATAAATCTAAATTAAAAACAGTAATAATGATAATAAGAATAATAAAAGTGCTGACTCCCTTTTTTGCCTCTCATTCTCTCACTCATTTCCACGAGGCCTGACAAAATGTGCCTAGTTAGGACTTCAGTTCTGATCAAGAAGACAGAATCAAAGCGGAGGGGTCAAAGGCAGCACCATGTGCTCATACAAAGAGATGAGGACGATCTCTCTCCCTCTGACCACAGCATGATCTCCAGTATGTTGTTTAGCTACAAGAAGCCAGGTGCAGAATAGTTTGTATAGTATGTTACCTTTTTCCTCCTCTGAGAAAAGAGGTGAATATAAGTAAATAAAATGAACTTAGAAAATTTAGGATTCAGGATTAGAAAATGATTAATTGGAATTGGCTCAATGGCAGTGGTTTAAGAGGAGGAAGAATTCCCTGGGTGACTTGGCAGGCTTTGTGTCAACTTGGTTGAGCCAGGACTATCAGGGGTTTGGCAACTCCATGATGGGCTCTGGCATAGCGATGTCTCCATAGGGGTGTGGCCTCCTTGATATTTAAGTAGGTGCTGGGGAGAGTTTCACACATCTTGCTGGCCAGATCCCACATCTGTCACATCAGGTCCACCATATTGTTTGCCAGCCCTGGGAGCTATCAATGTCTTACTCTATTGCCTGCCCACTCTGGGAGCCATTAGAGACTGCTGACTTTAGATTCCTTTGACTCTGCCAGGCCTGACCTGCTGATATCCACCAGCGCTTCACGTTCCTGCTGCCTATTCAGTTAGCTCTGGCAGCTACAGAGCTCTGCAAGAGCCTCCAGCTTCACATCTAGCCAACAGACTTGAACCAGACTGGGCGTACCCACTTTACAATGATGTGGGCCATTTTTCTTGATATAAACTTCTCTCTTTTTATACCTATTTAAGCATCACCAGTTTTGCTTCTCTAGAAAACCAGAGAGGCAAAAATGGTTATGTGCTTGTCTACCAGCTGAAGGTTGGCTGTCTGAGCCCATCCAGAAGTGCCTCAAAAGACTGACCTGGAGATCAGGCCTTGAAAGCCCTATAGATCAGTTCTCCTCTGCACTGCTAGGTGCAGAACAGTGTTTATGTTACCCTTTTTCCCCTCCATGGGTCATCATGAGTTAGAATCAACTGAACAGCAATGAATAACAGCAGCAACAAGGTAAATTAGGTAGCAGGGTGGAGGGCACAGGGGTGGAGACTAGACTTCACTATTGTGGTTTTTTTCCCCCTCATAATTTTAACTTTAGAACTTTAGAACTATGTAGGTGATTTAAACAACCACACAAGTCAAAATTAAGAAAGCAAAAATTCTTAAAAACCACCAAAATCAAGCAAGTGAACCAAACTGAATATGAATTTGGTAGGCTTTAAACACAAAGAGAGAATGATTTCAAGAGATACTGTAACAAAGTATTATGACTGAACATTCCTAGTGAGACACTTTTAAAGGTTAAAAAAAAAGAAATCATAAGCTTAGTTCCTGAACCTAGTGACAGGTACAGGGGAGATCATTATACTGTTTGTTCTATTTTACTATGTTTGAAAATTGATAAAGTTTCAGAACTTGGAGAGAGGCGAGATTAATTTCCCCAAGCTAACTGTTCAGCAACTGCAGAAATACTTCTGTTCCTAATTGGCAGGGATTGACCAAAGAGGAGGCAGGCCAAGAGGGAAGAGTTGCTGAGTCTGATGGGGCAGCTGTCTCTACCCCTGGAATTCCCCTGCCTGATAAGAGCATGTCTGCTGCTCTTCAGATTCCACTCCACCTTCCCAGATACGGCTCACGGAAAGGAGGGCAAACGCAGTCAGCAAACATTGCTGGATTAAAGCTCTGGAACCACTTACAGCCAGCAGACTCTGGTTTATTTCTGCACCTTCCATCTTGGTCTGTCGGTCTGCATCCCTAGCATCTGCTGCTCTTTCACTGCCAGCCAGGTCAATAAAAGAGATCCTAGAGAAAGAGACACAGCAGGGATGTCTTCTTAACGTCTCTGCTTTATTTTTACTTCAGGCAGCATTTTGTGATGAGCCCATCCCCAGGAAAGACATTACTGTCAGCTTTACAAAATGTTGCCTTGCCAGCTGCTGCTGGCACCTGTCACTCAAATGGCATGTCTGCTCATTTTAACTATTTGTGAGAAACTATGCCTGAAATTAATAAAATACTCTTTCCATGAGCCTAAATGGACACAATGCAAAACACTTAGGTGACTACTTAGATAATTAAACAGAAACACTTTTGTGGGCTGCTTTCCGGTTAAAAAAAAAAAAAAGGCTCATTACTCAGAGGTGAGATCGGCTCATCCATCAGAGTGGCAGAGAGTTTGCTAAGTTCGCACCAGAGAAGCAATGGATGTACCCAATTGTCCTATGCCTTCTTTCAAGAGGGATGGATTAATTTTCCCTTTTTTTGGTCTGTAAGCTCTCAGAGATGGATTCCGGCTGTTCCTTTGCTGATACTGTGCTTCAAGTTAGAAGCAATCAATGTCCCTTTTAATAACTTAGGGTTGGCCAACAATAGGTCATTACTTCATGGTTAATCAACGGATGGCACTTTAGTGCGATGATTTATTTCAGGGCTAACAACTCTACTCTGTGCCCCTGCGATGAAAGGCTCCATGGCCGGGGGTCCTGTTGTTGGTAACGCATATGTCAAAGTCACCTTAGACAAAGGAAGGCAATGCAGTGCCATGCACATTTGAGCTCACCTGCCAAACGTCCTCTTGGCTGAATCCTTGATCTGAATTTGGATGATAGCATGGGAGCGGGAGGAATCTGCATTGACTCCGGTGGCCCCAGTGCTCCGCTCCTTGCTGCCCTTCAAGATCACCTGAAAATAAAATCTAGAGGGTGACTTCCTCAAGGTACAAGCACAGCCCCGTGGCTCCTAAGAGTTGGCGCCCAGACATATACTAGCTTTGTCAGTTTTCCCCCACCATGTGCCAGTTGCCCAAACACTAAATCACACAGAGAGCGGGCCCAGTGGCAAGTGAAACAATGTGGAATAAATACCAATCTTGGGGGAGAATACCGCATAGCTAAGAAGCTAATTTACTTCTTGATCTCTTGTGCTCTTTTTAATATCTTTGATGGATTTAGCCCGACTAAAATCCCCAGAGCATAACTCAGCTCCGAAACGAGGTCTCATAATACCCATCTATCTTAGTAACTGAAGCAGAGGATAGAAAGGTGCATTGTGGAATGACAGATCGCACCTACCTGTTCCAGCAGGAGGCCGTCATAAAGGAGGCTAGATGTGATGTGTGGTGAGTTACTGGGAATGGTATGAGCCCATGATTTCCCTTGGGACCAGTCCCCACGAAGGGGAGAAAAGACTAACTGGGATCCCTGTGGCCACAAAGGAATGGGTGGGATGGGGGTGTGAGGCTTCAAGATAGCCTCTGAAATCAGCCATGCATAAATGTGTTGCCCTAATTCTGCACAGTGAAAAGAATGTGGAATATTGAGAGTCTACTATTGAGGAAAAAAGGGCCAATGATTGTATGACAGACAAGAATCCCGATTCCGAATCAGGCAAGTGTGGTGAGTGAACCAGTCTCTGTAAAGGCAGGCCATCCTGGAGCTGCACTGGTAGAGCCAAGCAACAGAACAGCAGGGCCAGGGGGACACTTCCTGGAGGAAGGCTAGTGCCAGAAGCACATGCCGCTAACTCATGACTGAGTGTGTCTGAGGATGATCTGTGAGGGTGACACCTGAAGGTGACCCTGAGCAAACACATGGTGATACTGAGTGAGCATCAGCCGTAACACCTGACAGTGAGAGGGTGACACCTGAGTTAGCAAGTACTTCTGTTTCAAGCCAATCAATGTGTACGAGGGTAACTTTGTCTGAGATCCATAATTTATCCTCACTTTCCACCGTGATCCCAGCTAGTCTCCGTCTTGCACAACATCAGATGTACTGGATGTAGGCAGGGTGCCAATGGTGAAGAGACAGATGGTGTCTCCAAGACCTGCATGTTGACTAACAAGAAACTTGTGTTTCTTTCTCTTTTAAAATGTTTTTTTACTTTCTTTCTTCTGTGTTTCTTAGGAAACATAGTTTATGAGTGGATAGTTCCATAAACTTTTCCAGGGTAAAGAAGTTGCCTGCCACCAGTCTGCCCATTAGCACATTAGGGCCCAGAGTGAAGGGGAAGGGATTTATCTTAATTGTTGCCCTTTGCCCAATCAATTGGACTAATCTCTTGGGACCAACCGCTTCATGAAGGTCAGAAATATGCGAGGGCCATAAGGAATAGGGATGTGCAGAAGCAATCCTCAGAATTCCACATTAGCGGGAGCTCTGCCAGTAAGAATGGGAGACACACACACACATACACACACACATACACACACACAAAAGGAGCCACTTCAACATGTCCCACACTTCTGTCTGCTGTCCACCACAAGGGGGGTCCTTCACTTGCAGGTGACAATCTAAAACAACCACACTCAGGGCTACTTCATTTCGAATCCCAGAACTAAAGAAATCTGAGAATCGCCTAACCATGAGGAAAATTTATTTATCTATTTGTTCCAGGAGAAAGCAGCTTTCAGAAAGCCAAAGACTCATACCAATGGTAAATCACCTTGCCATTTCACACACGTGTCCCAACTCTTAGTTTTGAAAAAGTATCAAGAAAATGTCCCACAAACTCCTCTTTTTGACATTTAAATAGCCTTAAAACACTTAACTTTCAAAGCAATCTACATGGTCATAAAAGTAAATTCTTTCAGTAACATAAAAACACTATTTTTTACTATTTTAAGAGAAATTCTCTCTATACTAGACATGAGGTGGTATAACACAAAAGGTGTTCGCGGGTTTCAGAGGAAGTCAGTTTGGGCTGGCATTCTGGCTTTGCCAGCCTTCACTACAAGGCCCCTGCTGGCCCTTAGTGTTAGCTTTAGTTTTCTCATGTGCAGGATGATGTTGACAAAAGTTACCACATCATGATTCTGACATGATTAAATGGAACGACATTTGCAAAAGCCCCTTGGTGTGGTGTTTGCTGGGGAGGGAGCTCTCAATAAGCAGTTGCGATTACTATTAGAGCACCGTGAGAAGGGGGTAGAGGCCTGGGAGTGTGGCTGGGGTGGGGGAATGGGAGAGGAGAGAGACTAACTCTGGGCCCCTGAGGCATTTCTACAATGCTAAATTCAGTTGTCCTCTGTGGTTCCTTGAGTTTGGGCCAAAGGCTCCCTGAGAGATGTGTTGTAAGACTGTTGTACAGGCAGGGCTGTCAAATACCTAGCCTGACGTCCTTAACGTGCTCTCCCTTTCTCTGTCCAGGAGGGCTGGATGAGAGACACAGTGGAGTGCTATGAGGGCTACCCATTAGAATCACCTGGGGAGCTTTACCAGCAACTCCTTGTGAGAATGTAAAATAGTACAACAACTTCTTAAAATGTCTATGACCCAGCAATTCTACTCTGTGTTCATTCCCAAGAGAAGTGAACACATACATCCACACAAAAACTTGTATGCAAGTGTTTACACAGTATTCATAATAAACAAGTAGACACAACCCAAATGTCCACTGACCGATAAATGGATAAACAAAGGGTGGAATAGCCAGACAATAGAGTAGGATTCAAGTACAAAAAAGAAGGTACTGCTAGATGCTACAGCTACAACATGTATGAAACCTCAAAAACATGCAAAGAGAAAGCAGCCGTCACACAGGACGACATCATGATGCCATGTCCAGAACAGGCACATCCAGGAGACGGAACGCATATGAGTAATTGTCAGGGCCGGGGGAGGGGCAAAGAAAGAGTACCTACAAATGGGTTCTTCTTGGGGTGATAAAATGTTTTCAATTAGACAGACAGGTGAGGGCTGCACACGTTGTGAAAATATTTAGAAAAATCACTGGATTGTATGCTTTAAAACGCTGGGCATCATGGTATATGAACTCTACCTCCACTTAAGATAATAATAGTAAACCGTGCCTGGGCTGCACCCTGGGAGACTCTGATTTAATTGGTCTGAAGAGACCGCAGACAACCAAGGACATTATGACACGACTGGAAAGACAAGCCACAGACTGAGCGACATGCCACGACAGAAGTACATGACACAATACTCACTGCTGGAATACTGGTTCCCTACAAATCAATAAAGAAAAAGACAACGCCCAAATGAAGAAAAGCAGCTTTCCCAAATTGTCAATGAGAAATACAGCACTTCCCAAAAGAGGAAATCCACTCTATCATCGAAAAATATGAAAAAAATAGTCCATTGCAATCTCAATCAGGAAAATGCAAATTAAAACCACAATGAGGTATAATTAAACACCTCCAGAAGTCTACCAATGGAAGGGATGGTGAAGATGAAAAGCCATGGGATTGTTCACATGCTGCTCATGGGCCTGTCCACTGCTCTGGAAAACAGCTGGCGCTGTGTCATCAAGCTAAAGAACACATGCCCTCCGGCCCACTAATTCCACGGCTAGGTATCTGTCCTCCAGAACTCAGTGCTTTTGGACTGAGATCGTGTGTTGCAACAGTCACAGCTGGTCATAACTTTGTCCCAAATGAAAACCTCAGATGTCCATTAACAGAATGAATACATAAATTGTGCTAAATTCATATATGGCATATTATACAGCAAAATTTTAATGTGTAAAACTGCACCTTTATATGTAAAAAACATAAATAGAAATCAAAATCTTCATGTTGAACAAGGAAAGCAGGACATAACAGACACACACAGAGTCTGATTCTATTCTTAGTCTGTTCAAAAACAGGCAAACAATCAGCTTAGAGTTGACTCTTGTGGTAGTTACATAATCTGTTGTCAATTTGAGACATAAGAGTGAAGGGAAGTTTAGCCTGTCGATCAGGTCACAGCGTGACCTCATTTGGAGGCGCTAGGAGATAAATAGCTTTCTGGAGGTGGGACACACACATTCCCTGCCAGACATTCCTGTTGAGAAGACACATGGTGCTAAGCTACAGCCCTGGAGCTGGAGGAACCACATGGAGACCCCTGCTAGCGCTGAGATGCTTCTACTGCCACTGGATCCACAAGACTTTCACCCACTGGTCTGTGATCTTCCTGCATTCAGTGTCATTGCATGTGTTAAATTGAGTCTGAAGAGGAATTTATAGATGTGTATTGGACATATGGGCTAAAATCAGATTTAAGGACTTAATCTGGACTGGGCTGGGATGTTTTCACAACACTCAATTGCTCTTATATATAAAGCTGTCTTTTTTAAAAAAAATCATTTTATTGGGGGCTCATACAACTCTTATCACAATCCATACATCAATTGTGTCAATCACATTTGTACATTCATTGCCCTCATCATTCTCAAAATAAACCCTTGGTATCAGCTCCTCATTTCCCCCCCTCCCTCCCCTCTCCTCCTTTCCTCAAGAACCCTTTATAATTTATAAATTATTATTATTTTGTCATGGCTTCAACTGTCCAATGTGTCCCTTCACCCAATTTTCTGTTGTCCATTCCCCAGGGAGGATATTATATGTAGATCCTTATAATTGGTTCCCCCTGTCCACCCCACCCTCCCGGTATCGCCAATCTCACCACTGGTCCTGAAGGGATCATCTGTCCTGGATTCCCTGTGTTTCCAGTTCCTATCTGTACCAGTGTACATCCTCTGGTCTACCCAGATTTGTAAGGTAGAAATGGGATCATGATAGTGGGGGGGAGGAAGCACTTAAGAATTAGAGGAAAGTTGTATGTTTCATTGTTGCTACACTGTACCCTGACTGGCTCGTCTCCTACCCGTGATCCTTCTGTCAGGGGATGTCCTGTTACTTACA
This sequence comes from Echinops telfairi, assembly GCF_000313985.2. Taxonomy (NCBI): domain Eukaryota; kingdom Metazoa; phylum Chordata; class Mammalia; order Afrosoricida; family Tenrecidae; genus Echinops; species Echinops telfairi. Next base: position 32,039,702 of record NW_022103922.1, read on the forward strand.
GATGGGCTTTGGGTCTCCACTCTGCACTCCCTCTCATTTACAATGATATGATTTTTTGTCCTTTGATGCCTGATACCTGATCCCTTCGACACCTTGTGGTCACACAGGCTGGTGTGCTTCTTCCATGTGAGCTTTGTTGCTTTTGAGCTAGATGGCCAAAGCTCTTTCTTTTACACATGAGTGTCAATGAATTTGTTCCTCTAGTCAACCCAGCTTAACACAACTCTACAGGTGGTAAACCTATAACGAAGAAAAGGAAGCGACAAGCCTGAAAGTCGGAGGGCATGATGGGGTCACACAAGGGACTTACGAGATGCTGCAAAGTTCTGGGCTTTAAAAAAAAAAAAATCTCAGTGGTTATATTATACATGCATAGATTTATGCACTTTTTGGTATAGTGCCATTTTTTCACAATAAAGAAGGCAACACTTTTTTTTTAAAGGAAGGGAAAAGCTCCCCAGGATCTAAAGTATATCCAGGGTAGAGTACCAGTGCATGCAAGGAAGGTTCATCAGAAAGCTCTTTGTACAAAAGCTAATAAATGCCTGGAACAGGAAAAAATCACAATCTATACTGCTAGCCGTGGACAGTTCAGCGGGGAGTAAGGGGGCCTTTTACTTTTAATATTCTTTATATGATTCTGTACTATTTCAATTTTAACTATGAGCATGTATAGTATTACTCTTGTTACCAAAATAAAGGAATGCATTTTAATAAGCTATTTTTAAAAGTCTTTGAATGGTACACACACACACATAAATAAATAAATAAATAAATAGAATTCCTTGCCTCAAAATAAAGGAACTGGCTCGGGTTCAGGAATAGGGTGTTTCTCATCGTGCCCTTTGAATTTTAAACCCATGTGAAAATATTACCTATTAAAAATGTTTGTTTAACAATGAGCAAGGAAGATGGTCTAAAATGGATTGTGATAATGATTTTACAACTCTTCTTGATATAACTGAACTATTGAATTGGATGATATGTAAATGGAATACCAATAAGTGTTTAAAAAAAAAAAGTTTGTTTAAAATAAGCAGAATTTTCCCAACCAATTTTTTCCGAGAGCCATTGCCATAGGAACACATGAAACTGGCCCAAGAGAACCTCCTTATACACTTGGTTCTCCCAGAAGGTACGGGAGGTCTGACCCCATGGTCCTGAGACATGAACCATGAAGAGAAACAAGCCATGATCTCAGAAGTGGATCCCCATTTTACAAAGAACAGGTATGTGCTAGTCATTGCCCTCAGCCTAAACTGGGAGTTCATCATACTTCGTAAGCTAGCAGAACAAACTCTCTCTACTCCAGCTGCCATCTCACTGCCATCGAGTCACTACCAATTCAAAGCCACCCTACAGGTCCGGAAAGAACTGGTCCTGAGAGTTTCTGAGACTGTACGATGGAAGCAGAAAGCCTGTCTTTCTCCTGAGGAGAGAAGGGTGGTTTTGAACTGCTGACCTGGCAGCTATCACTGCAAATCATAACCAGTATGCCACCAGGGCTCCTTCAGCTGCTATAGCGGGGGAGTAAAGAATAAAGTGTTACCTCTAACAGGAGCTCCACACTATCCACCTGAAGCTCTCTCAGTCCCACGATCTGTACCACGTGCTTGCTATCTTCTCTTGCGAAGAGCCTACAAATACAAGAACACTTTGATACCGTGGTGTAATTTTTGCTTCCCCAGAAACCATGCCACCACATCCGCATCAAGCACTAGTTTTACTGTTTGGGTGGGATGGACACACACGCCCCACCTCTTGCACCATTCCCCTGGTTCTAGGGGCACAGTATCTGCTTTGTAAGCATATGTGTAATCAGCATATTTAGCTAAATGCAAAGAATGAGCACATGACCCAGACCTCAAACAATCAGTAGTGATGTATTCCTGACCAGCGATTGGTTCTGCTGATCCAATCAAAATGAAATCCTGGATCCTACCAACTCTTTGGGAGAGAGGGCTCTATCTTTCTGGTAGCGAAAGCATGTGGCCTCAGGGGAAGGCCTTTTGCATCTATAAAGATAGCCAGTTTAAGAATGACCTTAACTCCATAGGAGGTAGAGCAGAGGGAGGCAAAGGGCAGGTTCTTGAACATCACTGAATTGCTAGGGTAAACTGAGCCTAAAGCCTGGTGGTTGTCTAAGCTTAAGCCAGTGTAAGATTTGTTTGTTTGTTTAACTTGACATAGGGAGCAAGGAAGAGCTGGTGCTACAACTGAATGCCTTAAAGTAATGAATGGTAATGGTCTACCAAAGCAAAAACCCACTGAAGTCAGGTTGATTCTGACTCACAGTGACTCTATAGGGCAGTATAGAATTTCCCCATTAAGTTTCCAATGCGGCACATCTTTGTGGAAGACAATGGAGCAGGGGATGAGTTTGAACCCTTAACAACTGTGCCACAAGGGCTCCTCTCTATTGGCCCCATCATCAAGTCAGATATGCTGGTAGGCAATGAAGCTAGGATTGCCACCCCACCCCTCTTAATAAGCTAGTGATTAAGGTTAACACTCCATAGGCAAAGAAAAAAACTCTTTCCTTTATTTTGTTTCCCAAGTCTGTACTTCACTTTAAGTCTATGATTCCAAAGGGTTGGAAGGAAACAGCCTCAACAATGCACACAAACTCTCAGAAAACAATGCTACTAGAACAGCCAGGACCCTAGAATATAAGAAAAGTCTAGCTTTCAGAACCCTCATGTCACTGTGGAACATACTTCCCAAGCCCTCTACTCTGAGCTCACCACAGGAAGCCTTCTAACAGACAGACTAAGATGCACTGCTAAAATTTCAATCCTGCTAGCGATGAGTGTATTACCATCAGTTTTTATGCAAGGACATAAAACACAGCATCTACTTTTCAAAGTTAATTTGAAGATTCTGGCTTTCAGTTTAAGAGGTGATTCAGCAGTTACATACCCGTCCACCTCCGTGGAAACCCCACTATTATTATTGAACACACATTTTTTTAAGTGGGGCCCTAATGGGGGAGTTGGGGATAGGAAGAGAAGCTGTGAGGTAAAGTCGGGCCTCAACACCATCCCGGGTAGGAAAAAGTAGGCAGCTCTGCACCAAAGCAGTTCCAGAGTAGCACCTGCCCTTAGTGGGCAGTTGTTGGACCAGGACTGTGCCCCGAGTACCTGCACAGTCTCTGAGATGCGGCAAACCCACAGCCTTGCTCTTGCTGGAAAGGTTCACCATGGCCTACTGAAACCTACTTTCCACAGGCTTTAGTTTTACGACTCAACCTTAGAGCTCTCCCTGCCCCTAAGTCTGCCCATCATTCCAGTGCTTCTCTGGAGCACCTGGAACTTGTACATGCTTTTGGAGAGCTCCAGAGAGGGTGGAACATCTTTACCGAGTGGCTAGTTTCACCATGCTCAGCCTCAACTAGTTCCTTTCTGCTTAGTATGGCTATTCCTGCCATGTCTGTTAATTCTGTCATGACCACCTTTTATCCTTCCACCTTCCTTCCCTAGGCCCCTCCCCTCCCCATTCTCTTAATTAGCCAGTGATCCTTTCACAATCATGTTCTCTTTTTCTCTGTTTAAGTCATCTGTTTCAAGTTAAACAAAACTTGGTGCCAGAAAAATTAAATAGAGATTGAAAAGCAGAGTTACTGGATACACTTCTATATTACCATATCATGTTGTAAAGGTAATACTTTAAGTTTTATAAAGGGCTACAGTCTAATGTGAAGAAAACAGATGAGCTTTTCTTCATAACTGATTTCAGAAAACCATTATTAAGTTTACATGAAGATTATTGAGAAGAAAAAGAAGAGAAAGTGGGTAACAGTATTCAGAGATTTTTCCAGTGTAATAAGTAGATCAAAAGATTATGCAGGGATTTAACTACATGTTGATTTCCTGACTTCTTGAAATTATGCCCCCCTTTTAACAGACCAAAATAAAAGAAGTTTTTCAATAGATGCAGAAAATTAATCACTTAAAAATACTAATAGAAGGCTAATTTACCTTTTTCTCTAGCTAAATTAGGTAACTGTTTTTATAAGATGCATCTGATGCCAAAGCCTCTAATTTCACAACAGGGCCTTAATGTCCTAAGGCCTCTCATTAAATGCCATGACTCAGTGGTTTGTGAGTGGTTTGTGAGGCTCCAGCCTACAACAGGAAACAGATTTATGGTCTGCCATTCTATCCAGTACCTTTTTCTTAGATTTAGGAGGTCATAGAGCTGTCCACAGTAGATTTCATAAAAACTGATCCACACAAACAGGTGCCTTCGTGGCTGGGACACTTCCAGTTGCCTGAAGATATCTCTGGCTGCCAGAGCATACAGTCCTGGGTTCCGATGAGTTCCTATCATGGTGTAGGTCTTTCCAGCACCTGTCTGTCCATATGCAAAGCAAGTGGCATTGCCTCTGGGGGAAGAATCATTTGAATCACGTGTGCATATTTAGAGAAGTGCTAATCTACACATAGATTTTTAATGGTAAAAATCAGGTAGAAAGACACAATCTGTGGACAGAAGTTATAATCATACAATCCTGTAAAGAGAAGGTTTCATGTTATAAACACATACAAAGAGGAAAAGCATTCTCAAAGCAATACATGGCATTTTCGCACAGAAATTTTTTACAGACTGGTGAGTCCATAAGAGAACTCTTGGAGAAAAAAAATGAGAGAAAGAACTCTGGGGGACAAAACCAAAAAACCAAGGACTCTTGAGAAGCCACTTAGCCAACAAGCATTTATCAAATTTCTTCCCCATGGTAGGTGCTTTAGCGGTTTCTAGAGAAAATTTTGTGATAAGTGAAAGATAAGGTTTGCGAAAGAATATAGAATTAAATAAATACAACAAATAAGAGGAAATCATAGTAACAGGATGGTAGCTACTACTCATGAATATTAGGGAAGTTTGGACAAAGGAAAAATCAATGTAAACAAAGTTTTAGAGGAAGGACTCACAAAAGAGTAAGGCATTAGGCTGGGTCCTGTGGGTAGAAGCTGACAAGGCAGAAAGTCTCCACTGTAGTAGCAATAGCAAAAGCAATGGCCACTGTGGGAGAGCTGGGAAGGCACATCACATCTGGGTGGCAGAACCCTGGGTTCTGGTCTCAGTCCTGCCATTAACTAACTACATGGCTTTACTAGCTACAAACTACTCATCACTTTGCTTCTCTCAGGCCCTCAGTAAATTCATGGATCTGAGATTACTTGATTTCTAAGATCCCTCCAGCCTTAATGTCTTATGATTCTAAATGAGAATCACTATTTGTGTGTGCTGCACATGTGTGTCCACATGCCCTATATGAGTTGAAAAAATGCAGAGTGAAAAATGGGGAGTTGGAAGATTCCCCTGCTGGCCACAGTATGTTTTAAATTGACTTAAAACAACCCTACACTAACCCTGCCTTGTTAACAAAGAAAACCCATCTATAAACGGGATTATAATCTCAGTTATAGGAGTTAGGATTTAGGAAGAAACAATGCAATCCATAATCACCTTCATTCAAAATAGTCCCAAACTGGGCCTAACCCAGATGTCCATAAACAGGAGAAAGAATAAATAACGTGGGCACAGTCATACAGATGCCCTAGTGATGCAGTACTGGATTAAATGCTTGGCTGCTAACCAAACATGGGTGATTTCAACCCACCAGGCACTCCATAGGAGAAATATGTGGCAGTCAATGTCTGTAAAGATTCACAGCATTTAAAATTTTTATGATAATAATCATCTATTCCAGCTCTAAACTCAAAAATCAAACTCACTGCCACTGAGTCAATATTGACTCATACTGACACTGTAGGACAAGGTAGAACTGCCCCGTGAGTTTCTGTTTACAGGAGTAGAAAGCCCGTCTTTCTCCTGAGAAGTGGGTGGTGGTTTCAAACTGCCATCCTTGCGGATCACAGACCAAGGCATAACTACCAGGGCTTACATTCTGCCTAGAGTTAATGTTTGTTGATGATGTTGTTGTTGTAGGATAAATAAGTGATTATCAAGTACTAGCTTTTCATAAATATATTTTGAAATTAATATTCATACTTAGCAAACATTAAATGGAACAGAAATAGATAAGAGAGCTCTTAGATACAAGGGGACTTCAAAAAGTCCATGGAAAATGGGACAAAAAGATAGTGGAATTTTTCCCACAAAGTTTTTGAAGCTTCTCATATTTAAAATGTAGGCATATATGGGCAGAATATGCCAAACAACCTGACTCTGATGAAATTATATAGTTGACAGCTTATGTTTTTTTCCACTAAACAAGAGACCCAACATCATTAGTGTTAGAGGAAATTTTGCTGCAAATTCCTGAATGCTTGGTTAATCCTAGAAATAGAGACATTTCACTTTTCAGAAGAATCTAATTTAAATTCATTAGATCAAAACACAAGGCCATGTTTAATTCAAAATACTTTAAAAATTAAGTGATAGTTATGATTTATGGAAAAGAGACAACAAAAAGCAAGAGAAGCAAATAATTACTGTCGTACCCATTGAAAATATGCTGAATGAGTGGGTGAGTAGTCTTCATGTATACATCTCGATTGGTGCACGCCTCACCAAAGACTTCATCAAAATAAAAAACATGCTGAAAAATAAATTTGATTTTTATAGAAAGAGACATCTTCTGGATTTTCTTCACCACTTTCCTAGTTAATACATGATAAAGGTAAGAATACATTTTTAACGAATGGTAACCAACTAAGACAAACAGCAATAAATAAGCCAACCATCACTGCTGAATGTCAAGGTGTTAATTCAGGAGCACTGGTGGTTAAGTGCTTGGATGCTAGCCAAAAGATTGGTGGTTCAAACCCACTAGCTGCTCTGAAGGAGAAAGATGTGGCTTTCTGCTCTCAAAAAGATTCACAGCTTTGGAAACCCACGAACGCGCTTCTGCTGTCTCATAGGGTCACTATGGCTTAGGATTTGCCCCAGTTTTAGTTCTGGTATTCAAGATCTCTGTGGACCTATTTTTTACAATGTAAAAACTAAGTGTACACAATTTTTCTTCCCTCTTAAGTAAACTGATGAGAACCTCCTCAGGTCCAGAAGAGAAGGACCACATTTGAAGGGCTTTTCTTCATAGGCCTAGGAGCCTTGGTAACGCAGTGGTTACTAGTTGGGCTGCTAACTGCAAGGTCAACAGTTCGAAACCACCAGTCACTCCAAGAGAGAAACACAGGGCTTTCTACTCTCATAAAGAGTTAGTCTCGGACACTCACAGGGCAGTTCTACTCTGTCCTTATAGGCTCCCTATGAGTCAGCATCCACTTGGTAGCAATGAAGTTGATTTTGGTTTTTATCTTCAAAGCTTACAGAGAGATATCAATTCCATATATTATATAGCTTAACTTTTCATTCTTTTTAAAAAAAATCATTTTATTGGGGGCTCATATAACTCTTCTCACAATCCATACATACATCAATTGTGTAAAGCACATTTGTACATTCGTTCCCCCATCATTCTCAAAACATTTGCTCTCCACTTAAGCCCCTGGCACCAGCTCATTTTCCCCCCTCAACTTCCCGCTCCCTCATGAACCCTTGATAATTTATAAATTATTTTGTCATATCTTACACTGTCTGACGTCTCCCTTCACCCACTTTTCTGTTGTCCGTCCCCCAGGGAGGAGGTTATATGTAAATCCCTGTACTTGGTTCTCCCTTTCCACCCCACCCTCCCTCCACAACTTTTAATTCTATAAGCATTTTATTGCTGGTAGCATGAGACTGCAAGAGGGAATTCAAAGGGGCACAGAGAATCAGACATTTCTACCATTACTCCACCCTTCACCTGGAGGTGTTAATCTAATCTAAGTAAGACTACAAAACCCAGAACCTTAAGAGATAAAGTCCATGTGGAGTTCAAAGGAGAAATATATCCCCTTTGGTTGAGAAAGACATTAAAAAGAGACTGTACTGAGTCACGAGTACTGAGAATGGACCATGAGTGGAGAGGAATTTGAGAGCAACAGATGGAGAGAAGAACTCCAGGCAGGGGAAAGACATGAACAAAGAACCAAAGCAAGAAAGCACAAGGAATATTTAGGAACCAGTGGGAATTTAATGTGGTTGCAATGTAGGATCTTGGTGGGTAGAAAAGAGTCCTGGTGGCACTGTGGATTAGGTACTAGGCTGCTAAGAGCAAGGTCGGCAGTTCAAACCCATCAGCCACTCCTCAGGATAAATATGAGTTTGTCTGCCCCAAAAAGGATTTACGGTCTCAATAGCCCTACATAAGGCTACTATGGGTCCAAATTGACTCAATGGCTGTGGTAAGGATAGGATAATGAGTTGGGACTGTGTTGTAGGGATCCTGAAACACGCTGTACTTAAAGGAGGGGGCAAGCATTCATATTTAACTCAATAAACATTGGAGGCACTGCTAAGGTTTTGCAAAGGAAAGGGATGGTTAGAGTCATCTCAATAGATGGGAACAGGGCCACTGGTAATCCACTGATGAAATTAGAAAGGTCAAAATGAGGTGATGACAATGGAATTAGAGAGTGGATACTTGAGAAATTTGGCCATTGATTGGATGTGGTAGAGAAGTGTTCAAGATGATTCCCAAATGAAAAACCATGGTAACCTGGAAAACGGCAGAAAGGTCTAGAAGGCATTAATTTAGGAGCCATTAATTACAAAAGAGCTTCAAATAGGTGGCGGAAAATTGCATTATCTTTTCACTTCATTTTTCTACGAACTCTTTTAAGGCCTTGTATTAGGTTAGGAAAATAAAGTAGAAGCTTTGTAAGTTGGCAGTACACTGAATAAGAAATCCCAATCAAGCTGCTTGTGGCATGGCGATGAGTGCCTAGACAATGAGAGAGGAGGCCCCGTCCTCAGCCACTGTGGAGACATGCTCTGAATATCCACTTGGGGGAAATTTATGTAGGCAGACCGAAAAGACCAGACTTGGGCCAATTTCCTGTGGGTTCCTCTCCCAGGTTTGATTTCTGTGTCCCATTACAGTATATTGGAATGGAAATCTGCGAGGTCATCTGAAAAGAAATTGGTGTCAGGAAGCTGAATTCATCAGTCAGGGAAAAAAATCTCCAAAAGTTAGGAGATAGGAAATAACAAATCTGTTCAGGATGATAAAAAAACTGATCACTTCTGGTACTTTGAAAAATGTGTTATTATTTTTAAGAAGAGTAAAATGCGAATAACTGCGGAAGCTGGGTGATGTATTCATGGGGTTAACTATACTTTTGATTAAATTTGAAAGTATCAATAACAAGAGTTAAGTATATTTATAAAGTGCTAAATATGTGTATAAAATCTGGCCTTACTGAACATGATTTATATCTAACTCATAACTAGTCTCTACGCAGGGCAAATTCACTCAGTACTCAAACAGCAGTACAGGTTTTATAGGATATCATCAAAAGCAAAAAATAATAGTTATTATTTATATCTATGATACTTCTCAGGAAAAGCTTTAAAAACTGAGCTCAAGTATATGTGGGAATCGGTTCGATCGCTTTGTCTCATTTCCTATCACTTCACTGAGTATCTGTCAGTTCACCTCCTCCTACAAGTGTGTATAAGTCGCTCCAGCTCTGAGTAAATGCCTTAGAAAGCACTTATTGATAAAGGGAAGTAGTATCGTTCCTTCTAAAAGAATAGAGATACTGGTTTTTCTAATACTTTTATAAATATCCTTCATGAAAGGAATGTGAACATGTAAGATTATCACTATAATTAACATTTGTATGTAATTCAAAGCCCTTTATATCACACACACTATCATTTAATTGAACATTATTAAAAGGGTTATTTTAACACCTATTTTGAACTTCATTTTAGCCTTGATATGACCCAAGTTTCATAGCTTATTTTTTAAGCAGGGTTTTTGTTTGTTTTCCAGATTATAAAAGTAATATGCATTTGGAGACTACATTTAGAAAGATATACCTGGAAGAGGTAATACTCGTGTTTCCAAGGAGGAAACAGGGGTGGGGAGACTTTTATTTATTTATTTATAACATATTTTTTTTAGGGGCTCATACAACTGTTATCGCAATCCATACACACATCAATTGTGTAAACCGCATTTGTACATCATTCTCAAACATTTTCTCTCCACTTAAACCCCCGACATTAGGTCCTCATTTTTCCCCTCCCTCCCCGCTCCCCCCTCCCTCATGAGCCCTTGATAGTTTATAAATTGGTATTTTGTCATATCTTGCCCTGTCCGACGTCTCCCTTCACCCACTTTTCGGTAGTCTGTCCCCCAGGGAGGAGGTCACTTATGGGGAGACTTTTAACTACATATGCTTTTATATCTTTTGATTCTAAAATATGTGAATCTCCCCTACTCAAGGAGCCTTGCTGGCACAGTAAGGAGCCCTGGTGGCATCATGGTTATGAGTTGAGCTGCTAGCTGCAGGGTCAGCAGTTCGAAACCAACAGCCATCCTGAGGAAGAAAAACAGGGCTTTCTATCCCTATAAAGAGTCACAGTCTCGGCATTCCACATGGGCAGTTCTGCCCTGTCCTATAGGGTTGCTATGAGTGGGAATTGACGTGGTTTTGTTGTTTGGTGGCACAACTGCCAAGGGAGAAAGAGGTGACAGTCTGCTTCTGTGAAGAGTCCTTGTCTTCATACAATTCACAATCAAGTGTTAAAAAGATAATCATGTCCAAAGCCTTGGGAACCATAGAGGGCTGTTCTGCTCTGTCCTAGAGGGTCACTACTAGTCAAAACTGACTTGATGACAGTGAGCTTACCTATTCCAAAGTTTAAAAAATTTAAAATACAATAAAATGATTTAAAAATTTTAAAATACAATTAACATAGCATAGTGTAGAAAATTTTTAAGTATTAAAATTAGAAGAAAAAAGTAAATTATTTGTCAATTCTTCTATCCAGAGATAGCCACTGTTAATTTGTGTCACTGAATTATACACATAAAAACAATGAAGTGAAAACAAACAAAAACATTGAAATTGCTGATGTCTTCATTATGTATTAAAATAAAAAATTCAATTATATATAGGATAAGATACTGTGTGGATAAGAATATATTTACAGAGTAACAAAGGTAGATTTGAAAGGACAAGAAATCTTATTTAAACATACAAATGATTATTTTAAATCCCTGAATAAATTTAAAATAGAATCCAAAGAGGCTAGGATGAATATTTTCTAGCACCCTACTTATTTATGACCCTACTTTTTCTCCAAGGAAGGAAAAAAGGGCAGGTGGGGGAGCCCTCCTAACACTTTTATATTATAGCATTGACAGGTACAGACTTTGACCTATGAGCACAAAGGTCCAAAGTTCACACAGCAGAAAAAGAGCTATGAAAAGTATGGGTATTCAATAAGCATTGACCAATAGTAGTGACAAAGAAGTAAAGTTATTGTGTTTGGAGATAATAGAAAAATAAAAAAGATAAGAGGATGCCTCCTCCAGGGAACCACGGTGACAGAAGCATCATTAAAGAAGCTGCAGGTAGATGGTGATTGGACAGGGTACGACTGTGGCGTTAAGTAACCATGGAACTAGATAGCTTTTCAACTAATTGGTCTTTCAGACACCTTTAAAATAAATACTTGCCACTGAGACTTAATAGATTGTGCACTGATAAGCAATCAATAGGCTGTTAAAGTGATTGGGCTAGTTGTACACTGGCCCAATAATTTAGTGTCCATAGGAAGATTCAGTGGATTCGTTTGAAACCTAATTTTGGTAATCAAAGAAAAAGAAGAACACTGCAAATTTGAAAAGGAGACAGCAGTAACAATTTGACTTGGGTGTTACACGATTTATGTCTTCAGGATAAGACCTAAGTGACTAAAGTGAATTAGTATCACACACTGCTTCTCCTCACCAGTCATTGAGTTTTCTGAGAAGAGAGACAATATAACAGTGAGGCTAAGTAAAAAAGTACTGCCATAAAGCCTTTATAACACAAAAATATTAAAATGTGAAGCTGCTGTTTATCGACATGTCTTTCAAATAGGTCTACATACTTCTGAAGGTGGACATCAAAACAGCGGTTTTGGTGACCTCAAGGGACCCAAATGGTGCCTCTTTGAAATGTTCTTTGAGTTTGGGGAACAGAAAAGTTTGAAAGGGCAAGACCAAGGATGTAGGGTTGATGGGGCAAGGTTTCCCAAAGAAATTCTCAAAGGACAGCACTTGTTCCCCTCAGAGAATAAGGTACATTGTCATGGTGGTGGTGGTGGTGGTGGGGTTCTTCAGCACAATTTTCCTGGCTATTTTCTCACCAATGCAGTTTTAACTCTTTTTCTTTTCAATTTCTTTATATAAATCCATGTGATCATCCTGAGTCTTTGAGAAAATCTGTCAAGATGACCCCTTTGGAGTCTCTAAGGCAGTCACTGGCTTCTCTATCTTGAATCTCGATGTCTTCCTGATCTCTCCTAAAATGCTCGATTCATCTAAAAATGGTTCTTTTATGTGGGCAGCAGTCCCGTAAACTTGCTACAAACCTTCAATGATTTGGGAAGATGTCCATTTGAATCCTGTCAAAAATTTGGTATTCCCCAACCTTAAAATCTTATTATTCCCCTCTGTTTTGAAGGCACCCTGAAGTTCTCTAACTTGTCTGCAGCCATCAACAGATCAGAGAGACATCCTTAAGCATATTTTGTTTAGAATAAATCTGAACTGGGACCTTTACTTACTCTGGTATATGAATGTTTATGGAGGCAGATTCCCAAATCTTATCCCATTTAAGATTGCTCACAATTGCTTCACAATTTTAGAAATACCTAAATTATGTTTTCCATCTATGAGACTTGTTATTCCATCCATCCATCCATCCATCCATCCATCTATCTATATTATTGGTAGTCACAGTACACCTATGAACCTGGAATAAATTCCTTCTCCCATTACTAAAACCTTTCTTCTTGGATTTTTTATGATCACTCTGGCAGGGAGTGAACATTTTTTACATGTCTGAGCTACTGGTGTTTTACTTAAACCCTTGTATATAACATGTGAAATCATATCCCTGCCTGTTCAGAAGAACCTACTTAGAGCCTAAGCCCACCAAATTAAGGCTAACTCCCAAACAGTTGAGAATCAGAATAAACAATCAATATGGGGCCTTACTGCACACTCTACACTCATACTCAGCAAGATGAGACAATTTCAATGAGAACCAAGCCTGGCATATGACCCTCTCTGGCATGTGCTCAGTGACTGGTCCTACCCACCACGAACTAATTCTTTTTGCCCCCTCATTCCCTCTGTTCTATTGTCATCCTTACACCCCACACTTCCGAGTATGTATTATTACATATTGGGTGGTTGGGATTTTTTCCAATTTTTAAATTAAATTAAAAATTTTTACATTACATATTGTTAAATGATTTTGTAATGCCATTGCATAAGAGTGGAGGAATTACATCTTTGAATCACTCATTGTTCCATATTTTTCAATAACTTAAGGCATAGAGTATCAACGATTTAACATAATGTCTCAATAAAAGTAAATGCCAACAACCAAATTAGAAACTGGACTTTAGAATTTGGAAACTAATCAAACAAAAAGAATAAAGATCGACATGCTTGATAATAATTGTTCCAAGCACAGAAAGGAAGCATCATACCTGCAGAATATATTGTGTGAGATCAACGGCTTCTTTCTTCTCATGCACAAGTAGAGTCTCTTTGTCTTCCACAGTAATAATATTAATTTCTCCACGACGTACCTCCCTCATGCCCAGAGGTCGCTTTCGAACACAAACTCTGATTTTTTCCATTTCAGTCCAAGGATTCTCTTTCTCTGAGGTATTCTGTCTAATATATATTTATAAATAGTTTTTAATATTTAATGATAGCATAAGGCTACTAAAGGAGTCAAAGTACCAGTATATTTTGTCATTTGTTAGGCATAATATATACTTTAAAGTTGCATATGAAAGTATTGGCATTGACAAAGTGCTTTTATTAGCTGGATCCTCCTGATCACTTCCCCTTCTAGCCCCACCCATCCACTTGCCCTGTAAAAAAATAGGAAAAACCACCAAAAAAACTAGAAACTGCTTTAGCTCCAAGATCAGGTGTTTGGCTTCCAGACGTGCTCTTTTAAAGTGGATGCTCTTTTCTTACATCCCTAAATTACAGGATCCCTGGTGGTGCAGTGGTTAAGTGCTTGGCTGGTAACCGAAACGTCAGTGGTTCAAACTCACTAGCTATTCTGCAACACACAGGTAGTCTGCTTTCATACAAGATTATAGCTTTGGAAACCCTCTGGGGCAGTTCTAACAGTCTGGTTAATCCTCACAATAGAACATGATGTTGTTTAGATATAGCTTTATCTCTATGTCTGCTTATATATACACATATAAACTGACCACTTAGTTATGTGGGAACTTCTCTAAAGCTAGGTAACAAGAAAACAGCCTTCGTTAAAGCAAGTGTTTTATCATGATCAATGCTTTTGGTCTATGTACTCAGAACGCCTTGGCAAGACAAATGATTCCCTTCCTTTACACTTTAGAATTTGATTGATAGTCTCTAAGAAGCCTTTTATAATAGCTTTTTCACAGGATACTACATTGTATAATTGTTTCATATCAATCCCAATTTTCTGAGCCTTCCAACTGGCTGGAAAATTATTTTCTGAAAGGATTTAAACTGATCAAAACTAGCAAATAAAATTTCTAATATAATGTATAACTCAAGAGCCTAGGCTGTTAAAAGCATGTTTTACTTTTAAACCAATATAAAGCAGACTTTTAAAAAATGCATCATTTTGAGGCATGATACATTCCTGATAACCATTAATACAGAATCAGATTCACCATTTAATTTTTCACATAAAAAAATTTAATGAACCATATTACCTAGAGGTTTAGTGTCAAAATCCTACAAACCTAATCACATAAAGCTAATCAAAGAGGAGAGAGAGAATGTTGCCGACAAATTGATTCCTACACAGACTCCTCTCTAGGATAGTACAACTGCTCCACAGGCTTTCCAAGGCTGTACTTTTCACAGAAACTAGCAGCCAGCTCTTTCTCCCACCCAGCAGTGGTGGATTCAAAGCACCAATCTTTTGGTTCACAGTGAAGAGCTTAAACACTGTGCCATCAAGGTTCATGAACAGTTTAGCCCTTTGTAAAACTTGCCTAGGGTGAGGCACCTGGACAAAAAGGCTTGGAATTTTCAAGTTTAAGAGCTTACCGTAAGTAAGTCAGGGCAACCAGTTCTCGAAATGCCTTAGCCTTTCATTCATTGTAAAGCCAGCAACCCATTTTGAATTTTTAGGATATTTACTGCCAAGTGTAAACCTGATTTGAGGTAGAAGTGCTCTTTGGATAGGATGACTCCCTGATCGTGACCCTTAAGTTGATAAGTGGCTCTCTGGAGTTGTGACAGCCTGACTCCTACTTGAGGCTTGGATGAGGAGACAACATTGAAGATGATGGGGGGAGATGTCCTTTCTTTCCTCCACTTCTCTAATATAATGCAGGACGAGGAGAGTGAAATGATAGCTTTCAGTTGAACAGCTGTGCTGAGACAGTCAGGCATAAACCTCTGTAAGAGCACTTATATCATCATATAGTAATCATTGGTTTATGTCTCTCTTCCCCCTTACCCTGGCTCCTAAGAATTTAAAAGCCTCTAGATATATTATCTTTATACTCCTAGTGTCTATAGTAGTGCCTGGTGGAGGTGATACTTAGTATTTCAAGCAAGTGAGATAGCAATATTTAGCTAAAATAGTCACTCCCTCCTTGATATTAAATAATGAAAAGTGGTATACTTACTATATCTATAAATAATTCCAATTCTGTATTTGTGTTGTTCAAGAAGAGACTGATAGTCAAAACCTTGACCACTCTCTCCCCACTGACCTAACCAGCAGGATAGGAACAATCATGGTTTTGATATTCATGGAGCACCCTTGACTTCTCAGAGTTAAAAAGGAAAAAAGAGCGATATGCTCTGTGCTCAGCTCCCTACCCACCCTGCCGAGTTTTCAGCAACACTGTAAAATTTACTCATATATTTTCCATTACTAAAGATGAGCATTTTTCTCTTTTAAAATTAGGTCTTCTATTTTTTGGAGTGAAAGTCCTAGCTATGAGATCCTCTGAAACCTTAGCCAATATAAGACTATATTAACTGTAAGCCAGTTTAACTCTTTTACCTTCCTGGGTACAACAATGTAACTACTTTGCCTTAAGGTATGAATAATAGCCTTAAAAATAAGAAAAAGGAAAATGTATTTTTGTTTTTCCCATAACGTGTATCTATTACTTTGAGTAACAAAACATGCTACATATTATCTTGAAAACAATGCATTTTCTAGTATTCCATTAAGCATTAGGGATTACTCACTATTCCAGCTCTTAGGGACCTTATATCAAATTCTGGCTTGCAACTCTATAGGTGAAAAGCACTTGTTTTATCACTCAGACTCTCAAGCTCTGAACTCTACCATAAGTGTTTTACTTTTTGCAATCACCCGAAACATCTGTTCTTCAAGAGCTGAAATTGTAGAAAGCACTCAAAATCAGATCTTGTTTCACTATGTGCGGGAGAACTAGCTGCCTGAAGACCTACTTAATTCAACTGCATGCTCTTTGTTTTCACTAAGCTTTAAGTCTCCTGGTTGGTTTAAGTGAATCTGATAGCCAAAAAAATCCTGTGGATTATACACATTTTTTCCCAATGCAGAAAGCAAGTTAATTATCTTACCTTCCTGGGTACAGCAGATGGGTCATACTACACTACAATACTAGGAATAAATCAGTCTGCCTAGCCTTAGCAGCTACTTAATATACATGAATAATATCTTCCTTCCTTCTGGATGGTCCTAATTCCTCGTGAATTTCCCCTATCAAGGTATTTCTGTTCTATAGCAGAAGCAGTTCATGGTCATTTCTCTGTTGCACTCATTTACAGTAAATATGTAGTAGTGGCTTTGCTCTGCTCATGAAAGAGAGGCTAGCCCCTGCCTGTCAAGGAAAATAAGTAAATAAATAGAAACAAATTATTACCTGCTACAAGAATGAGGGATTCCATAGTTATACCCTGAAACATGGGAGACTCTCTGGATAATGGGAACATCGCCGTCCCCCCGTCCTGGAGGAAAATGACTTGATGCAAAGAGTGGAGTCTTCATTTCCACTTGCATACATGAAGCAGTGGCCATGGCACTGGGACTTCTTGGTTTTGTCTGGTACCGGGAATCCACTGGCAGCATGTGCTCCAGCAACTTTAGGCAGCTGAACTTCTGTTCCTTTGTTGAGAGATCTGATAAAGTGCATATTTCAAACCCACAGTTGCTAGCAGTTCTGTCTTTGGTGGCAACAGGAGAATCAAAATGCAGTTGCCTGCGAGGGCCAGACCTGGATTTCCGAGGCTTGATGTCCAGGCTGCTTGCCTGTGGAGGATGCTCAGAGCTACTGATTGCTTTATCTTCTTCCTGCATAATCTTGATAATTTTGATAAGTTGAAAGAGACGTTTGCGATCATTCATGTCATGGACTCCCAATGTAGAGTAGTCCTTCATTGTAACCTTGGCTAATTCGTCTATTTTCTGAAGGCCTAGCGCAGTAAAATGAGGATAATACTGTGCAAGTTCGGCTTCACAAAGACATTCGTACAACCAGGATGCCATTTTCGTGAGCAGATTCTTTCAATGCTGAAGAGAAAAAGTCATTCACTTGAAATACCTGTAATAAATGATTCTTTTTTAAAAATGAAAACCACATGTAAACATGCATAAAGATCTGTCGTATCATACCAAGTGTTCAGTAAATATTCTTCTGAACTGATTGATTAAACAGCAATCGTGCATAAGCAAAAATACTTTGTATAGCATATGAATTTATTTTTTAAAAGGGTTTAATTTGTTGATATGCTTACTAAAAAGACTTTCCATTTTATACGAACACAGGCACACACATACACCTAGGATACAAATCACTTACTTATTTCTAAGGCGTTCCTTTCCACCTTGTAACATTTACTTAACACATGCCACACACTAATGAAACCTTCTTCCCAACAACTGATTGTGGCAGGACTAATTTTAGATGTTCAACTTAATGTCAAGGCATGTCGCACAACTGTGGCCCATGATTAATGAACAAAGGCTACGAACTCTTTCAGAATGGAAAGCAGAATTAAAGAGCAGACCGTGGAGAATCATAAGCTAATACACCTCAGAGGAAGTAACATTTGTAAGAGCTGACTACTAACAAACATTTTTTTTTTGGATAAAGAGGTAAAGACATCATAAATTCTAGTTTCAGAATCCTAAAGGTGGTGTAAATGTCTACTTTTCCAGAATATAGATTAAATTTTTTATCAAGGTAGGAAATTAATACTATGATCCAGATTTTAAATGGTTATAAATAGAAATGCTTTAAACTTCTGACACCAAGATATTTAATTAAATACTGACAATTGATGTGGAATAATGACCACTGATATGGTAATAACATATAATCCTGGTCTGTCATTGATGCCAAGTCCCTGAAGATTTCTTGAATCACTAGTACCCTACCAAGCTCAAGTTCATGAGGATATTCAACAGTAAGTTAAACCACAATATACATTTTTAAAATTGTTTCGTGATTCAAAGTTTTAAAAATCAATGTTATTTCTTGGTAAAATGTTCCTGTTTTTCATTTTAATCTATATTTTCTCTTTATTCTATGAAAAACAGAGAAAGTATTCATGGCAGTATAAAAGAGATGATTAAAGTACTTCTTTTACTTAATTCTGGAGTAAATATTACTTAGGCTGAAGAAAGGTTAAAGGCCAAGTAACACCCTAAACTCATCCTGCATGTTTACATTTCTAGGGTGTTTAACGTCACAAATTCTTTGCAGGTTTGTCCATTAACAGGTGGAGTCTATTTCTTCTCTTGACTCTAGTCTGGCCTTACACTTCATTTTGGCCAAAGGAATGTGGTGGAAGTGACACTCTGAGACTCCTGTGTCCAGGCCTTGGGAGCCTATGCAGCACAACTCTTCTCAGGCCTGTAAAGAAGCTCAGCCAACAATCATTACCATAGGCAGACATGTGAGAGAAGCCATCAGGGACGAATACACCTCACGTGGAGCAATCACAGGAGAGGCCCAATGAGACCTGGAGACATGCAGCCCAAATATCTGACTCACAGAAGTACAAGCAAATAAAATGGATGCTGTTTTAAGTCACTAAATGTTGACATAGTTCACGCTACAGCAGTGGATAACCATCACAAAACGTCTTTTTAAATGGTAGTACCTTCTTCTGAAATGTTTCCAACTCTCTGCCCACTAAGAGGGGTTTCCCATCCTTTCAAAGAGCTCAAGAACTTGCCCTTCCCACAAGACTCCCAAGTCTCTCAGCTTCTTCTCCTGTCATTCAACCACCAGAACAACTATGTAGCAGCCAAACCAAGACACCAACTGCTTCCATTCGGTTTCTTCTATTTGGAACCCTTGTCCATTCTGGAACCACATACATCTATGTATATGGAGGGGATACGTGGTCTGTCTTCTGTGCCTAGGTAATAACAGTAGCTAGCATTTACTGAGCACTTATTACATAGCAGGTGCTGTCCTAAGTATTATTTGCTAACCTCCAAGACCCAAAGAGGTAGGGATGTGTGACTTAAGCAAGTTACTTATTTACTATTTCTGAAACCCATTTCTCTCAACTGTAAAATAGGGATGTAATAGTTCCCAAAGTTCACAAGGGTATTAAGGCAGCAGATGGACACTGGGCCTCCACTCAAGCACTCACTCATTGCAAGAACACACCATTCTTTTAAATTGGCATTCCAGGATGCACACCTTCCCAAATCGATTGCTGAAGAAAAATGTGAACATAGCAAAGGTGGTGAAGAAAGCTGATGGTGCCCAGCTACCATAAGATATAGTGTCCGGGGTCTTAAAGGCTTGAAGACATACAAGCAGCCATCTAGCTGAGAAGCATCAAAGCCCA
>NW_022103922.1:32060392-32076948 GCF_000313985.2 Echinops telfairi
GAGGGTGAAGGGAATGTGGGGTAGAAGGGGGGAACCAATTACAAGAATCTAAGTATAGCCTCCTCCCTGGGGGATGGACAGCAGAGGACGGAGGGAGATGTCGGACAGTGTAATTTATGACAAACTATAATAATTTATGAATTATGAAGGATTCAGGAGGGAGGAGGGTGGGAGGGGAAAAATGAGCAAATGATATTGAGAGCTAAAGTAGAGGGCAAATGTTTTGAGATTGATGAGGGCAACAGGTGTACATATGTGCTTGACTCAATGGACGTATGTATGGACTGTGATAAGAATTGTACGAGCTCTCAATAAAATAATTAAAATAAAAGGAACAATGAGGGTAACAAATGTACAAATGTGCTTTATACAACTGATGTATGCATGGATTGTGATGAGTTGTATGAGCCCCCAATAAAATGACTTTAAAAAAAAGTTCACAAGGTTGGGATTCAATAATACACGTCAAACTCATAGCACAGTGCCTGGTACAAACTTGGTGCTCGTTAAGTATTGGTAATGTTTACTACAGCTACTGTTATTTTTGGATTGCCACTGCCTCTACAACCTAAAACAGAATAAGCGCTCTGTCGTTTGCTCAAGTTATTTCTCAGCTGTATTTCCCATTTGGCTCAGCGTAATCCAGGGTAACAGGTTGTGAGCACTATGCAGGCTTCTCACTTGCCACAGGCTGCACAAAATCCGGTGTTTCTGACACCCATTCCCTTGGTTACATACCAAACATTCCCTAAACCAACTCGCTAAATCTGCCCTCTGTTGACTTCATCAAAACCTACAGAACAAAAATTCTTCTTACGAGCTTTGAAGAGCCCATAAGATGAGGGTGGGTTAAAAAGTATTGCTGCAAGAATTTATTCTAAACAAAATGTTTAAACATTGTAATTACTGTTTCAGTAATCAGTGGATAGTTTCAGATAAGTTCTCTCAGTAATACATTTGGTTTAGTCTCATCAGGGCGCCTTCAGAAAAAAGAGGGGGGATTCTTTTTGTGTCATGGCAAAAGAGGATTTTAAACTTAGACCTGATATCAAATTTTTAACAAAAATTCAGGTGAACATCTTCCCAAATCACTGATGCTTTGCAACAACTTTATAGGTCTGCTGCCCCACAGGAACCAATGTTTAGATGGGTCGAGTGCTCTAAGGAAGGCCTCAAAGATGGACCAAGAGACAAGACCATCAACCTTGATGAAAGAGAACTGTGACCGGAGTCCGCAACTGGTGGGAGGAGGTTCCCATTGATGCAATAGCTACTGAAGTTGGGATCTTACATGGCTCAGCAGTTTCAATTTTAAGGGAACATCTTGCCCTCAGCAAGCCTTTCCTGCCTCATGGGTGCCAAAGGTGTTGCGTGAAGATCAATTGATCGTTCATTAGTCTTTTAAGCAAGATCAAAGCTAAGGAAGGTGGTTTCATGAAATGAGTCGTAACGAGGGACAAATTTCGGATTTTCCAAAATGACCCAGAGAGCAAGGACCAATGAGAACAGCGGCTCCTGAGGTATCTGCTGGGCCAATTACATTCAAAGCAGGGAGGTCAGTTTTGAATGTTATGGCAAGTGTTTCTGGGACTCCAAAGGGATAACCTTGCTAGAGTTTCTTGCAGGACACAGGGACTTATTAGGAAGAGATTTTAAGAAAGTTAAAAAAGAAACTACGGGGGTGAGAACAGGGGCAGGAAAGTTGCACCAAGAAAACAACAACAAAAAAATTGTTTTTCATCACAACAATGCACCTGTTCCTTCAAGGGCTGCCTTGTGAGAAATCTTGTTGCATCACCCAATACCCTGATCTTCCCAAAACTCAAAGAGCATTTTAGAGGAACATGACTGGAGTCCCTTGAGAATGCCAAAACTACCATTTTGATGTGGAGTACATCAGAGTATAGAATTCTTTGGGGAAGGGTTAGAGAAAGGAAACATCACCTTCAGAAGTGTATAAGCCTAGATTGAGACTACGTTGAGAAACAGTAGCTCCGCATTATAGGTGTGTTTAATGAAGGTTTCTATGGTTTTGCAGCAATACCTTTTGATGTACCCTCAGGCCTTGAAAGGGAAGTACTGAGACAGAAGTACTTAATCCAGACATGCAGGCCACGGCCGCCAGCAGCACTTTTCGATATGCCTTGGCAGTATGCCACCTTTCCAAGCCCTGCGGTTAGCTGATGTACAATTCTGCTGCTGCTGCTATTTTTGCGTTCTGTTCTTTCCTTGACCTCCTGGTCAATTAGTGATCTAATTTGTCACTATGGATTCGTTTGCATACTTTAGACTTTCATATAAGTGGAATTATATAATATGTCCTCTTTTGTACCTGACTTTATTTAGCATAATGATGTTGAAACTTGCCCATGATGTATGTATCTACTCAAATGGAAAAAAAAAACAATCCAGACAGAATCAGTGGGTTGCCCAAGTAACACAGGTCTCAAGTGGCAGTTCTAAGATTAGAATTCAGGCCGTATGTTCAGCTCATGTTCCTTCCACTCCTCCATGCTGCCTCCATGGAAAGCAGCTGCAAATGCAGCCCTATTGGCAGCCCCTGAAGAGCCTAGTCTCTTTCCTTCTCAGCAGACTGGCAGACTCCCACAGATCTGTGCTGCACCAGGGAGTCTCTCGCAGCTGCCACCACCTGGAAAATGCCCTGCAAACCAGTGAAATCCAATGAGGGCGAGGTGGGCAGGTTTTTACATGCAGGGCCCACTCACATCCAATGACACAAATATGCAGAGTTCTTCTTTGTGACATGCCCAGAGACTGCTAGGTCTCAGCTGTTGGAGTAACAATCAGGAATAGAGGCTTGGAAGAAACCCAGTTGGCAGAAATTCAAGCTTTCTTATCCTGGTGGTAGAGAAAATCACTGGAAGAAGAATATAGTGTAATTTTAGACACAATTAAGGAAGTTTACTCACATTCCAGGGCGTGGATAAGATCCAACTATTTAAGGTGCTCCCTCATACTCATCTCCCTAGGCTGCATAGCTCTCCTCCCTAAATAGCCTGAAAGGGACTTGGAGTCAGATGATGCCCAGTCATTTAGCTGTGTGATTTGGAGCAAAGTCACTTAGTTTTTCTGAGTTCCATTTCCATCTCTCAGAGGATCCTGTGAAAATGAAATAAGATACAAAAACCTAAAACTAAGCAACTGCACAGGGATGGGACAATGCAGTCTTATGCAGTCCTCAATCACCAGTGCCTAGCACCGAGCCTGGAATGCAGGAAGTATTTGTTGCCCGACTTATAGGAACCAAAAGACATGCCTTAATAAAGATTGTGCACACCATGAAAAGATGGTTTCTAGTATTGGGCTGAAGAAAAGCGAAGTATAAAGTACAGAATCACAAGGTAAGGGACTAGTGATACTGAAGCAGCTAACATCATACTAGTAAAACATACTACTTTCAAGTACTAAGAGGGGCCCTGGTGGCACAGTGGTTACTTAAAGGGCTTCAAAGCTCAAATACTAACACAGTGTGGGGGCTTCTACTACATTAAAAGTATTTTACCAATGACAACTTTTCAAGAATTCTCTCTTTCATTGGCAAAAACAGTTCATTTAAATGGCTAATTACCCTATATAATATGGAGGTATTAGATAATGTTACTTATCAAAAGACATATGTCTTAATATTCTTTTCATCAACTTCACTGCCATGTAACTTAGGTACAATAAATTTTTGCTCATTTTAGGTGTACACTTGGCTATGATTTGGTAAATATATACCTGTGTGAACACTACTTCAATCAAAATACAATCAAGAAAGTCTCATCAACCACCTCTATGAATTTCTATTGCCCTTGCAGTCAATCCTCGCCTGCACCCCTGTTCCTAGGCAAACACTGGCCAGCTTTGTCACTATAGATTAGTTTGTATTTTCTAGACTGTCATGTGAAATAAAATCATACAGTGCCACTGTTAAATTCAAAGAACATATGGAGACTGAAAAGATGTTTTCTACCACCTTGTCCAATTTTTCTTTCTTAGGGCTTTAGAGGTATAAGTTTAAATGATCACATGCCATTTCTCATAACTTCTCTTTCACTGACCTAGATAATATACGGTAGTAAAGGAAGTATCTGGCAGTAAAGTTTAAATTGGTCTAATTTTTAAAAGTCAATCTGAGGGGAAAAGGTATTCCTGAAACAAATTTATGAGGGAACTTCAAAAGTTTATGGAAAATTCCATTATCTTTTCATTCCATTTTTCCACAAACTTTTTAAAGCCCCCTTACACACTCAAGAGTCAATGACCAAAAGAAGTATTAAAATATTTTTAAAAGTTGTTTGAACCAATCACTTACTGCCATAAGTCGATTCCAACTCTTTGCTCCTTTGGGTTTGAGGCTATGAAAAACTGCAGAATCAGAAAGCCTGTCTTTCTCCCAAAGAACGGCTAGTGGTTTCAAACTGCTGACCTTGCAGTTAGCAGCCCAAGCATAATCTACTATGCCACCATGGCTTCATAGGGATAGATATCTTTGCTAAGAATGTTGTCCTCAGTTTTTAGGGGGAGACAATTCTTTTTCTCCCCCTTAATTTTATTTTACTGGGGGCTCTTACAGCTCTTATCACAATCCATACATATAACCATTGTCAAACACATCTGTACGTATGTTGTCATCATTTTAAAAACATTTTCTTTCTACTTGAGCCTTTAATATCAGCTCATTTTTTCCCTCACTCCCTCCCCCACGTCCTCTTGATAATTTATATATTATTCTTTTTCTTTTTAATGTTTTACACCAACCGCTGTCTCCCTTCACCCACTTTTCTGCTGTCCGTCCCCCTGGGAGGGGGAGCCATACATCGATTATTGTGATAGGTTCCCTTACTCCCCCACCTTTCCCTTATCCTTCTAGTATCGCTGCTCCCCTTATTGGTCCTGAGGAGTTTATCTGTTCTGGATTCCCTGTGTTGCGAGCTCTTACCTGTACCAGTATACATGCTCTGGTCTAGCTGGATTTGTAAGATAGAATTGGGGTCATGATGGGGGCGTGGGGAGGAAGCATTAAAGAAGGTTGTGTGTTTAGCTGGATATACTGCACCCTGACTGGCTCGTAGGGGAGACAATTCTAACATGAATTCAAAAGCAGGCACTATGATATTTGCTTGGAAAATTAGAAGAGAATATTAGATTCTACTGTTGCTGCTTATATAAGTGTCAAGATTATTCAATATTGTTTTTTAAAGTTTTTGATCACTATAAAAAAGAAATGGAAAACTTAAATCTGTAATTCTTGGCAAAATAATAATAATAATAATAAAAGGCTGTGGAAGGAATGGCCCAAGTTCTAAAGTATTCAAAGTTAATTAAATATTTGAGATATTGAATACTTTAATTCAAGTATGCAATATCCAAAATGTTTCAATTACCAAAGAAGATATAGTTTCAGTGAACCCACAATAAAAAAAAGCAATAATTGACTAAAAGTGAGTACTGGGTGCCTCTTTTAGAAGAGCTCTTAGAAGGTGGTTCTCAACCTTCCGAATGCCATGACCCTTTCATACAGTTCCTCATGTTGTGGTGACCCCCCCAACCATAACATTATTTACGTTGCTACTTCATCACTGTCATTTTGCTACTGTGAAGAATCAGGCGGCCCCTGTGAAAGGATTGTTCAGCCTCCAAAGGGGTCACGACCCACAGGTTGAAAACCGCTATCTTAGATGCTATTGGTCTCTGGACTCTTTTTTTTTTTTTTAAGCCAATCAACTTTACTCATCTACATTGACTGGCTAGCTCTGTGGGCATTTAAGACCCAGGATCTGGTGCTCACTGCATGTGATACCCTGAGGCTATGAATGATTAAATGACTGGCCCTCGTGACTTTGGTAAGCTAAGCTAACCCTCAGCAACCTTTTCAAACATCTTACTATATCCCACTCTTTACTTACTCCATTACACAAGTCTATTTTTTAAGATGAATATGCTGTTTCTGAAAGTGAGAGACAACATAGAAAATTAGGGCACTGGTAGTTCAATGGGAGAATTCCTTTCATGGGGGAAACTCAAGATTCAATTCCCAGCCAGTGCACCTGGTCCACAGCCACAGCCTGTCTGTCTGTCAGTAGAGGTTTGCGGTTGCTGTGGTGTTGAAAAGGTTTCAGCAGAGCTCCCAGACTAAAATGGACTATGAAAAAGGTCTGCATCTCTATTTCTGAAAACCTTATGGATCCCCATGGTCTGATACACAAGCGATCATGGGGACTGCACAAGACCAGGCAGCATTGCATTTCATTGGGCACAGGTGGCCATTAGTCAAGGCTGACCCAACAGCAACTAACATACAAGGTCAGCATAATAGAGTCTGTCCATCAAAATGGTCCAACCAGGAGCCCAGACCGATAGCATCTAGGACATCTAAAGATGAAACACAATTTTTATTTCAATTGTACAAGTAGTATGAAAATACAGGACTAGACAATGAAAAAGGAAGGCAGAAGAAGAAATGAAGCATTTGAATTGTGGTGTTGGTAAAGAATATTCAGTATGTTGTGCCCTTTCAGGGGTTGGAAATCAGTCTCAGAAGAAATACAAGCAGAATGCTCCTTAGGAGAGGGGATGGCAAGACCTTGTCTCACTTACTGTGGACACATCAGCAGGAAAGAACAATCATTAGAAAAGGACATCATGTTTGGTAAAGTAAAAAGTCAACAAAAACTAGGAAAAGCCTCAGAGGTGGCTTGACACAATCGCTCCAACGGACTAGTTTCATGCCAATGCTCGCAAAGATGGCACAGGACAAGGCAATGTTTTCTTCTGTTTTACATAAGGTCACCAGGAGTCAGAGCCAACTTGGCAGCAACGAACAGCAGCAGCTGCTAGTTGCTGAGAAATATTTCTTCATTTGACTTTCACTAAACTCTGTCAATGA
The DNA here is from genome assembly GCF_000313985.2 of Echinops telfairi. Classification (NCBI taxonomy): domain Eukaryota; kingdom Metazoa; phylum Chordata; class Mammalia; order Afrosoricida; family Tenrecidae; genus Echinops; species Echinops telfairi. The sequence continues at coordinate 32,067,285 of NW_022103922.1, forward strand.
CCACATTCAAAAGCACATACGTGTATGACAATTATCACACAACTCACCCATTTGAAGGGTGCAACTTCATGGCTTTTAGTATGTTCACAGAGTTATACAAGAATCATCACAATCACTTTCAGAACATTTACATTACCTCAAAAAGAAACTTTCCAACCCACCTAGCCCTAGACAACCTCTAATAATGACAATTTTGAAGCAGCCATTAACTAAATCACTAATTGGAAAGACTTATCTCTAAAGTGAAAAAAATCCTAAATTACCATTAGAAATGAATACTGTACAACCCAACACTTTCAAATCATTTTCATTAAGTTTTTCTGTACCTCATGCTAGGCATAAGGTAGCTAATTCAAGGAATTTAGGATTATTCATGGAATATTAAAAAGTGAGTAATGTGTACTTGTACAAACAATTTTTCTCTACAAAGTAATTAGTTATTTCAAACTCTAGGGATTATTCTATCTATAGACTACTGATCTAAACAGAAGACAAACGATTAGACACCTGTTTAAAACAACAGCTGCAAAGAAATGAGACTATATAATAATGGAATTCTTAAAACAAGATGCAGATTTTCAGATAGTGATTGTGTGAGCTACACTCAAAAGTAGTTCTTGAAATAGTTTCTCTTTGTAATTGGAAAAATAAATAGGTTCTAGTTTGTTCAAACTTACACAGTTAATGTCCTGAAACTATGTGAATTCCCTTCAAGAGCCCCACAATGAGATTATTACGTTTTTAAGTCTGGTAAAAAGCATAAGAGCAATCAGCTAAAAATAAATACAGCAAAATTGTTGAACCTAATTATCTAAAAACAGTGCAAATTAAAACCAAAACAAACAAAAGCAACAGTGCAAACATTACACTCTCTAAAAATACAGGTTTAATTTTGAAAGAATCCCAAGGAACAGGTGGTAACCAGTGTTGGGGCTAAATATAGTGCTTTATTTTTAAAATCTAGGTCTAGTCCAATTGTGGGGGTTTACCATTGCAGACTTTTGTCATTTGGCAGTTATAAAATACTTTCAACAAAACATATTTCATGTGTTTAACTGGGGGAAAAATTACAATCGGTTTTCATAAATTACCAAGATATAAAGTCTTCCAGTGAAGCTAACATTACCTTTAGGAAGTTGCCAGAATGGCACTAGTGAATATTCCAAAGGAACCATACAGAGAAAGCAAAGAACAATTAAAATAATGTTTATTCACCATCAGCTAAATCATTAGTGTGTAATTAATTACGTACCTAATTAAACTTCCAAGACTTTTTGTGATAGATGGCAATTACCACTATCTTCCCTCTGAGAGATGAAGAAATCAATGCATAGGTAACGAAATGTATTCAAAACACATATGAATTTGTTTTAAAGTAATGCTGGGTACATGATTCTATATCAATGTTAACCAGTCATATTGCAACATAAAAGGTGGCTAACTAAAAAAGACTTTACTGATCCTCATTACTAGTCTTTTGGGCCTAGATATTGTGCAACATGATAGGTGGAGTACTTCCAGAATCCTAGTGTGACTTTAGGTGACTTCACAGTAAGACAATTTCATGGACATATCTTGTAGCAAAAACATACAACGATCACTAGCAAAATATTCCCATAGTTGAACTTCTGGACTGTCAATAACAAAACTCTTTATCTCCCCAGAAAATCTGACTCACCATCCTTCTTTTCCTTGAGAGGTGACAAGCACACGATCCCTTCACTTGGTGTTAAACTGGAATGAATCCTAGACTTCTGCCCCTCTTTTATCCCAAATCTAATCAATAACCCACACCTATTTAATCTCCTTGGAAAAGTTGAGTAGCAGCTAAAAAAAGGAAGGACCTCAATGAGATGGAATGACACAGTGCCTTCGGCCAGGGGACCAAATATGAGAACAATTATGAGGATGGCAGAGGACCAGGCAGTGTTTTGTCTTGTGCACAGGGTTGCAACTCTTCGGAACCTAACAATATATATGTCAAATCTCTCTTCTCTTTATCTTCATTCCTACTGCCATCTCCCTGGTGGTTTCAGTCCCGGTATCTCCCACCTAGGTCATTACATGTCTCAAGTGATTTCCCTTGCCTCCAATTCTGCCCCTTCCAAGTCATCCTCCAAACTGCAGAACCAGGTCATTCTTTCAAAAGCAGTTAGGACCATTCTGTTTTCTCATGTAATACCCTTCAATGGCCATCCTCTCACCTCTCTATAGAACAAAGTTCAAGCTCCTTAGCATGCCCTACAAAGCTATGATCTCTGCTTGAACCAACTTCTTAGATTATTTTATTCCTATGCATTAATTCATGTTGTACTTAGGTGGCTCCCTCCCACTCATCAAACCTTTACCTCTCTTACTCGAATTAAAACACAACTGAGGTATTTTCAGGTGTAGTCTGCTGTATCCTATTACTCTTTTTAACCCTAGGATTTAATACAGTATCCAGAAATAATAAACAATTGTTTCATGAGTAAATATCCCTACACTACATTCAAAACTCTACAAAGGCAATTTACATCATTTATCATTGTGCGTGATAGAAACTTTGGTATTAGGGTAACTTCACTGGTCAGGAAAATTCTGGCGGTCAGTGGTGTCTTGACACTGCTCCTGAGTATCAAGAGGGAGCAAGGTTGTATTATTCAAAGGAAATGCTAAGGACACAGAGTGGCTGTTCCAAAGAGAACCTTCCATTCATTCATTCATTCATTCAAAGAATGTTTTTTAAAGCACTGAGCCAGCATGGGAAACTGGCTTCATGGATCAATCACAGAACACAAGATGAGTTCAACACCTCAATCTACACAAAAAATTACAGCCTAAAGGGAAAATGCTGTTTCCTCGAAATCAGGATGAAGCAGCCACTTCCAACTTTCCTCAAGGGCAGAGTATGAATAGCTAAAGATATTCATTAGCAATGTCAAACTTAAAAAGTTTTTAATGAACTCCTACCCTGGCAACACATTACTACAAGCCAAACAAAACCTGTTACCTTGGCGTCAGTTCCAACTCTTGGGGACCCCATGTGTTACAGAATAAGAACTGCACCAGAAGAGTCTGCCAAAACAGATCACCAGGGCTCTCTTCCAAGATGCCCCAGGAAGGTTTGAACAGCAAAGCTTAGATTCACAGCTAAGAGCAAACTGTTTGCACCACTGAGGGGTGCAATATACTACTATTGATACAAGGCCCTTGACACAGTTCTATGCACAGGGGGAAAAGCTCAATAAATGAGAACTACGACGTCCAGCTGCTACCAATTCCCACAGTCTTTGGGAGACAGAGCCTATCATGCCTACTTCACAGCTGTTGTTGATTAAATTGACAGTAAACGCACACGAATTAGAATCTGTTTCAAGACCTGGATTTTAAAGATGGGAAAAGTAAGATCTAAAGAGGCTAAATGACTTCTAAAGCCAACCTCAAAGAGTGAGTTAGAGGCAGTGCCAAGACCAAACACTGAATGCCAGGCTGGTTTCCACTACATGTGACAGATCTGCAGTCTAGTTATAAGGTACTGTTCAAACTTTTATAAGAGTGCGATAAAACAGAGCTACTAACCATGACTTTTTCAATTATTTTATTAGTCATCATTGAGCTATGAACTTAGACAACAGACTCTTAAGCAAACTCCCAGTAACAAAGAGACGGAGAACACAAGTCTACGTAGTCTATGAGTGAACAAGAAAACAACAGCCTGGTCAAAGCCATTCTATCACAGACACCTGTTGAATGGGTAGGAAGAAACCTGAGCAGCAGCTGTCTTTGAAACAGACTGCCAGCAGAGCTCAAATACAAAGTACAAATGCTTTAAAATATTATCCGAAGCACACCTAAAACGTGACAATATATCTTAAATGTGCTTTTGTATAAGATTTGTATACTCTCTCTTGGATCCCAACAGTCTGATACACATTGGAACAGATGGTTTATTTTAAGCAAAGACATCAGTAAGCACAACTGAGAGGCCCACAAAAGCCACATATGGCAGTGTTGTAGCAACCAATCAAAAAAAAAAAAGAAAAACCTGGTTTTTAACCGTCACAGAGGGTGGAAGGGCTCTTCAGACCCATATGTACACGAGATTAGGGTGTTCTCCCCCAGTTCTCCCCCCCAAAAAAAAACACCCAAAAAACCAACAACGGTATCTCAATGGGAGGCAGGATGGGGCAGGGCATATGGGGGTATTCAACCTATTTGTGGTTAAATTCAATTAAAAAATACTTCCCGAAAACGTACTGTGTGGAAGAAATAAGAGAAGAAAATGGAGTTCACAAATAGCCCAAGGCTGAATTGCAATGTTCTAGGGGAAATTCCACCCTGCGGTACTGGTTCAAAGGCAAGAGGGCTTTGGGACTCAGAAGAGGCTTAATGGCGGGGTGGTGGTGGAGATCTTCGCTGAAAAAGGCTGGGATGTGGGAATGAGAGGTAGGTGAGTGGGTGAGAGTTCGGAGAACCACGAAGGGCTAATTCCCGGTTCTCTCCCAACCGCCCGTCTATTCCCGCACTCGGCGGGCAGGACGAACGCCTTCTCCCCCGGGGCCCGCGCCAAATCTCCCGACCAGGTCTGCCCGCCTCGTCCCGGTTATCCCGGCCCTTTCTCACCTTGGGGACTCCCAAACTCCTCGGTCAGCCTTGTCTAAGGACAAGAAAAGACGCCGCAAGGAGAGAGCCCCAAGTTGGCCTGTCATCCCCACGAGCCAGAATGAGACACCGCGCCGCATCCCCATGGCAACGCCGCCAAGCGCCGGTTCAAACTCCCGCGCTAACTCCCGCGCGCCGGCAGGTCAGACCCATGGACCAATGAACATCCAGGGAGCTCGTTGATGAGCCCGCCCTTCTCTTCTAGGGGACCAATTGTGGATCGAAGGAAACAGGGGGCGTAACCCTCAATTTCAGCCAACCCTTACGTTGGAGCGATGATCTCGCGAAGTTCTTCGTGAGGAAAAAAATGCCTTTGAGGCGGGCCGAGAATACTCTGCCAACTCTATTCGTTACTCGAAGCACAACCGAGATTCCTGATTGGCCAATAGACTGTCGGTCTTCGTTGAGGGTCACCCGCCTGCCGCCTGCCGCCTGCTGGTTTAGGTGAGTGGTCTTGGAGAGAGCTGGTCGAGTTTAGTAGTTGGTTGAGAACAGCCTTTTACAGCCTTGAGCATCTGCAGCAGACCACTTTATGGTCGCTGCAGAGTCAAAGGTGGACGCTCCCTCCTCTTAGCTAGCAGTGAGGCCTGCGTAGGCCAGGTTCCAGCATCAGTTTTCCCCTGCAGGGAGGAGGGAAACTCACTTGACTGGTGAGCCTTGCACAATACCATGCAAGACAGACCCACTGTAGTGATGGCCTTGGGTCGGCATACTCCGCCTCCCCCGCCCCCATCGTCCAGCGAGCATCCGAGCTAGTTCTTCTCCTTTGCCTCAGTACCTCTTTGACCCTGCCTGCTTTCTGCAAGAGTTTTTATATATTCGAATGGAATGGATAAGCATGTGGAGGTCATCAATCAGAGAAGTCTAAAAATTTAAGAAAGCCCCACAACACACCACCTAAAACATAGTTTACTTGTTCTGGCCTCTTTCAGACCTTTCGTATCCTATCTTATTAGGCTCTTGTTACATGCCATCCAGTCAGTTCCGACCCACAACGACCGTATGCACAACGGAACTAAACATCGCTTGGTCCTGCGCCATCCTCACAATTACTCCTATGCTTCATTCATTGTTGCAGTCACATGTCAATCCATCTCCTTGTGGGCCTTCCTCCTTTTCACTGTCCCTCTACCAAACATAGTGCCCTTCTCCAGGTACTAGTCTCTCCTGACGTGTCCCAAATGTGCAAGACAAGTCTCTGCCCTACCTGCCCGTAAGGAGTACTCTGGCTGTAGTTCTTCCAAGACAGATCGGTTAGTCTTTTTAGCAGTTCATGGTACTTTTAATATTATTCTCCAGCACCACAATTCAAATGCATCGATTCTTCTGTGGTCTTCCTCATTCAGTCTCCCACTTTCACACGCTTATGAGGTAGTTGAACATACCATGGCTGAGTCAGGCACACCTGGGTCCTCAAGGTAGCATCCTTGCTTTCCAATACTCTAAAGGGGTCTTGTGCAGCAGATTTACCTAATGCAATACTCATGATCTCTTGACTGCTGCTGCTTTTGATCTCTTGACTGCCACTTTCATGAGCATTGATGGTGGATCCAAGCAAGACAAAATCCTTGACACCTTCAAACTTTTCTCCATTTATCATGATGTTACGTACTGGTCCAGTTGTAAGGATTTTGGTCTTCTTTACATTGAGTTGTAATCCATTCTGAAAACTGCAATCTTTGATCTTCATTAGCAAGTGCTTCAAGTCCTCCTCACTTTTCAGCAAGCAAGATTGTGTCATCTGGATATCGCCAGTGTTTATAAATCTTCCTCCAATCCTGATGCCACATTCTTATTCATATAAGCCAGCTTCTCTGATTATTTGCTCAGCATACAGATTGAACAAGTATGGGGAAAGGATACAACCATATTGCACACCTTTCCTGATTTGAAACCATAGTCCATTTGAAACCCTTGTTCCTTTCACACAATTGCCTTCTTGATCCATTCTTCTCAAGGTTATCCATAGTTTGTTAGATCCACACAGTCAAATGCCTTGGCGTAGTCAATAAAGCACAAACATCTTTCTGGTATTCTCTAATTTCACCCAAGATCCATCTGACATCAGCATTGATAACTCTGGTTCCATGTCCTCTTCTGAATCCAGCCTGAACCTCTGGTAACCAGCTGTCAATGTACTGCTGCATCTGTTGTTGGATGATCTTGAGCAAAATTTACTACATGTGATATCAATGATATTGTTACATAATTTGAGCATCCTGTTGGAGCACCTTTCTTTGGGAATGTATACAAATAGGCATCTCTTCCAGTCAATTGGTCACATAACTGCCTTCCAGATTTCCTTACATAGACAAGTGAATGTTTCCAGTGCATCTTCAGCTTTCTGAAACATTTCAATTGGTATTTCATCAATTCCTAGGACTGTGTTTTTGGCTAATGCTTTCACTGCAGCGTGCACTACTTCCTTCAGCACCACTGGTTCTTGTTCATATGCTACCTCCGGAAATGGTGGGATGCTGGCTAGTTCTTTTTGGTACAGTGACTTTATTCCTTCCATCTTCTCTTGATGCTTCCTTCATCATTCAATTTTTTTCCCATGGAATCTTTCAAAAGTGCAAATCAAGACTTGAATTTTTTCTTGAGTCCTTTCAGTCCTTGCACATTTCATTATAATATTTGGCTTGGTCTTCTCGAATTGCCCTTTGAAATTTCTATTCAGCTCTTTGACTTCATCCTTTCTTCCATTTTCTTTAGCAACTCTTTGGTTAAAAGGAGGTTTCACAGTCTCTTCTAACATCCAGTTTGACCTTTTTTTCCTGTCTTCTAAATGGCTTTTTCCTTTTTTAATGAATGGTCACATCAAGTCTTCTGTCATCAGTGTCCAATGTGTCAAATCTGTTCTTGAGATGTTCTTGAAATTCTGGTGGGATAGACTCAAGGCCTTATTTTGGCTCTTGTGAACTTATTCTGTCTCCTAAAGACATAAAAAAGAAAAGAAAGCACGAGGGCTTAAAACCAACTGAATGTAGTACATTTGCCAAATGAAAAACCCTATGGTATAAAAGTTAAGAACATGATGAAGTCAGGCAGACCCCCACTGTGGAACCTCAGGCAGGTCACTTAACATTTCTGAGCCATGGCTTCCTTTTCCTCTTCTGGAAAATAGCCACAATGCCTCAGAGGGTATCATGCAGATTAAGTAAAATAATAACTAATCATCTTCATAATTGTTGTTGCTGTTGTTAAGGGCCATCAAGTCTGGTTCTGATTCATAGCACCGCAAGTATACTGGCCAACAGGGCACAGATGCATCAGCTCACAGCTTGTCAGTTAAAGTAAAAATGGAGCAATGAGTTATCTAATTCTCACTAATAATTAAAGAATTAAACTAGGTCCTAAAAGAGCTCCCCCCACAGTAACTATATTAAAAGGAATTTATCTTTTGAGACCTTATGCATAAAGAATATGTGTATTCTCCAACAGTTCAGAAAATATAAAAATCTATTTCTTGATTCACCTATCAAAAGCTATGAGCGTGCCATTAAAAACAAAACCTGGAAACGTTTTCTGGTCTTTTTATGATGCGAGGATCAGGGCATGCAAGTATATTTTTCAGCACCTCTGATGCCTGCCCACATATATACATTTCTTATTTTAACCCCTACAACAACCTGGAAAAATAGTTATCTCTCATTTTACAAACAAGGTAAGTGAGGCATAGAGAGGTTAAGTGACAGCTATTAAGTTAAAGAGGAAAGTCTGTCTCGCTGCAAAGCAAATGTGTTTTCTGTGTGTGCCTTGGCTGTTTCTGATGGAAAGGATGAAAATGCTTACAACACCAAATGAACAGACACAGGCAGATGGGGAAGGAAACCTTCTACATGGAGGGGGGTCTGCAGAGCAAAACCTTTCTTTTATAGGAGAGTTCTACCAGGAGAACTGATGACGGAGGAGGAGGAGGTGATCATTGAACCCTAAGTGCATCTATTTAGTTTGTGGGTATTTTATAGCTGTTAAACTTCAACTTGTCCCAAATAAATCATTAGCGTACATTTTAGCCTCTCCTCCACCTGCTTCTCTTTGATCCAATCACTCAAACCCAAACCCTGGGAGTCTTCATCCACTTTCCCTCTCCCCTGAGGTCAGACAATGAAATATCAACTAGCGCTGAATTTATCTTTGAAATCTCTCTCAAACTCATCCCCTCGTCTGCTTCAGTGCCTCGGCCTTAATTTAATTCCACATCATTTGTCACTTAGACGGTTGGCAACGGGCTTCTAACTCATCTCTCGCGTTCAGTCTTCTTCTCCAAACTTGTTCTGCGCCTGGCTACCAGAATGTCTTTGTAGGTTGTCAATCTGATCATATTAAAGCACTGCCTATAACCAGCCAAAAGATTACTCATTTTCTGCAGAATGTAAACTAAGCCGTTTAGAGGGTGTTTGCCCACTCTCCTCCTCTTCGGTGGCATGGCCCTTGACTCCGCCTTTACTCTACCTGGGAAACCCAGCCATGCTTCAGAATCCTTGTAGGGTATCTCTTTGATCTAAAGAGAATCACCCCTTGTAGACTATACTCCTTCCCATGTTTCCATCACTCTGGCATACAGAACACACGGTAAGTAATGTAAGTCTCTTCCATTAAGTCCTGAGCCCACAGAAAGCAGGCAATTTGTATGGTTCAACTTTACCCTTCAATCGTGTTGCCCTGCTGTGGAATAGGACACAGCAGACGTTAGAGTAATCAAAGAATCCCTCCAGGCGCTAATGTTAGGATTGTGTTTGCTTTCCAGGCTTGTACAGCAGATGGCACTCACAGGCTGTTTATCGGATCCCCTCACTAGGCATGAGCCCTGTCTCAACCTTGTCTGACTTTGCCCTCATCCTAGGAGCCAATACGCATTTCCCTACAGGTGACATCTCCTGTTTCTTCCCTCAGCCAGAGAGCAAAGATAGCAAGATGACACAGCAGCCTCGTCTCTTCGAGAAGAGTGGCAGATGTCCTGGGAAAGGTGCAAGTCGGGTAGCACTCACCTTGCCTCAGTTTAGTCTTGGTAGTT
>NW_022103922.1:32077763-32085938 GCF_000313985.2 Echinops telfairi
GTTCTCCCAAGGTTCTTCTTAGGAGACCAAGACTTTCATCCATGTACTCCCCTCCCTGCCTTTGCCTCCACACCTCAAACCAGGGGTGAAAAGCCCTAAAACCCAGTCTGTGGACAGGACACTAGCCAGATATTTTTAAAGCCTTTGTTTGAATAGAGATTCAAGGACTGGGACTCTTGGAAGTGGAAGTAATTATCTAAGGAACTTGTGTGTCCAGTGGCTGCAACAATGGGCTAAAGGCTAGCAACCATTGAGAGGGTGGTGCAGGACCCTGCAGTGTTCCGTTCTGTGGCACTCAGAGGGGCGCTATGGGTGGGAGCCAACTTGATAGAACCTAACAACATTTTAGAAGAAGAATCAGTAGCCCAGTAGTAATATTTTAAATATTTAATTTTAATATGAACGTCAATATTTTCTTACTCCTCAACCTGTTTTCATGATGCCTACATTTCTTTTCAGTGGAAAGGATCTCTTAAAAAAAATAAATAACCCTTAGTAAGCAGTTACATGATCAACAAATGAATTTGTGTGCATGTCCATCCTAAGCTGCACTTCCGTGGTCAACAGAACCATATAAGGAAAGAGCACAGACTTTGGAGTCAGGTATGAATGTGTTACGAAGGGCCATCGAGTTGATGCCAACTCATAGCGACCCGAGGTACACCACTGCCCATTCCTGCTGCATCCCCACAATCCTCTCCCTGCGCGAGCCCACAGTGGCAGCCACTGTGTAGATCCATCTCTTTGAGGGTCTTCCTTTTTTACACTCAGCCTCCACTTTGCCAAACACGATGCCCTTGTCCAGAGACTGGTCCCTTCTGAAGCATGTCCAAAATACAGGAGTCAAAGGCTCGCCACCCTCCTCCCTTTTGGTTTTGAGCTGACATGCTGAGCTCTAGGTTTGTTGAGTCTCCACAGTGATTCAGCCCACTGGGTTATTTCTGACCATTGGCCATAGTGTAAAAGGCTTTGCCGTCAGGCAGAGTGTATTTGCTCTGACTCCCCTGGCCAGCGCTGGGAGGGACAGTCTCATCCTCCGCTAGCCCTTGATGGACACTGCAGTAGTCGGGTTGCATAGTTATGAGTCACACCTGGAGCAAGACGGTCAGAGGGCCTGAGAACCAAGCCCGTAAACCGTTCTAATCTGCAATAGTGGATGCATCCTAGTAATAGTCCCTTGCCCGCTTCTGTAGTCCCACCTGTGATGTGCTGAACTAGTCTACTGCCAGTCCTGGTTTTGTGACAGTCTCCTTTGTGAAGCATGCCCTCTTTAAGGAGTCACGTGGCTGTGACTCCTTTGGGCACCATTATGACCATGCTAGATGGGCTCCCTCATCCAGGTGTTTTGTTTTTGTCTCATCTTTATCCTGTTTAAAGCTTAATAAAAGGGGTTTTTATTCCCTTCAGCATCTGAGAAGCATTCTGTTTGTACATCTTTCAAAACAAGGTTCTTTCTTCTTCTAGCAGCCCAGAGTATATTCAGTGTTCTTCTCCAGTGCCATCATTTGAAAGCATCAAAATCGTGTCTTTTCCTTATTCGCTGCTCCACCTTCACAGGCATATGAGGTGCTTGAAGATACCATGGCTTGGGCCAAGTGCACTTCAGTCCTCAAAGCGACATCTTTGCTTATTAATACTTTAAAGAGGTCTTTTGCAGCGGGTTTGCCCAATGCAACGTGTCCTTTGATTTCTTGACAGCTGCTTCCACAGGCATGGATTGTGAATCCAAGCAAAATGAAGTCCTGGATAACTTCAACCTTTCTCTTTTCATCATGGTGTTACTTACTGGTTTGTATTGAGTTTAAATCCATACCAGAGGCTTTGATCTTTGTCATTCAGTGCTTCCTGTCTGCTTGGCTTTCAGCAAAGTCATGTCATCGGCATATCACAGCTTGCTAATGAGACCACCTTCAGTCCTAATACTTCATGTTATCCAGCTTCTTGGATGATTTGCTCAGCCTACAGGTGGAATTAGTGTGGTGAAAGGATACAGTCTTGATGCACACCTGTCCTGAGTTTATATCACTCAGTTGAGATATGGATTCCAACTCTAATTTAGTCATTTACATCAGCTCTGCCCTTGCGCAAGTGTTGTAATGTTTTTGAGTCTTGGTTTTCTCATCATAAATGAGATACTAATGCCTCTCTTAGAGACTTTTGTGGACATTGGAAACTACGTGGAAAGAACCCGGCAGCATGTCGCTCTCACAGTCTCCACAACAAACCCCAAAACAAACCCATTGCCATCCAGTCGACTCCAGCTCCTAGCTCCCTTGTAGGACAGAGTAGAACTTCCCCAAGCCTATGCTCGTTCACTTTCTATTTTCAAACTTTGTGATGTGAGGTGGGTGACATGTTACAGAGCAATTAATCAGTTTTACATCCAACAATGCATGCACGTTTTGTTTCAATCCCTTCTTACAATCCCCCTCAATGTAACATCACCTCTTCCACTTTTCCCTGTCTCCTTTCTCCGTACCTACTTCTTTCCTAACCTTTTTGTCCTTTTCCTGCAGTTAAATGCTGCCCTTTTGATCTCAAGTGGTTGATGAGTCTAAGGAGTACATGCCGCACAAGGGTTATGGTTTCCCTTATACATCTGTCTATTGTATTGCTGAATGTTGGGTTCAGGGCCAGCCCCTGAAGGGAGACTAAGGGCCATAGTGGCAGGGTTTCCCCCAGTCCCTATCTGACCAGGAACCCTGGTCTCTGATGATTTTGCATGTAGCCCACATTGGGCTCCCACGCCACTGAGCACCTTCTAATATAATCCCTCTCCATGCAGTTAGTGACGGTTGTTCTGCATCGTGTAATTCTTCTGGTCTCAGGGTCATGGACACCTGTATTCTCATGGCCCGTTGGTCTCCTGGACTAATTATTTCCATGTGTCTTTGATTCTCATCACAGGGAGAGACCAATCATAGCAGCCAAGATGACGGCTCACACTATTTTTAAACCCCGGCCCCTCCTCCCCAAATTAGGATGTAGATCATTGTCTTTGTGAAGGATGGTATGCCAGTGGACCTTGCTGTCCCCTAGGACTCATGGCCTGAGCACTCACGGCCAGAGCCTCGTTGCCTTGTTTCTCAGGAATTTTCATAGCCTTGCCCCTGTGTGCCCCTCGTTCGTGGACATATGTGAAGATAAATCATCATGGACTAACTGCCCTGGTCATCCCAACCCCACACCCATTCAACCTGTGAGTCTGTCCCATAGTCCGGCCCCAGCTCACTGCTGTTGCACGATGGGGACTCTAACAGGATTTGCCTTTGTTGCTTGTAGCCCTTGAACTCCTCCCAGCGCCTTCCCCTGCCTCCATGTTTTTACCAACCTCCCTCTCAGTGTCTGCTGCCGAGGCTGTAATCCTGGTGGAATCTTCCTCCCTCAGAGCAGCTGGTGGGTTCAAACTGCCAACTTTGAGGTTAGCAGCTAAGCACTGAATCATTGCACCACTTGGGCTCCTGTGGGGGCGGAGTTGGGAGCGCTAGCGTGTCTAAAGGTGTATTTATGAGCGCTCTGGGGGCTGAGCCGTGTTCGCAATAGCATTCCGATTAATTTGATGAAAACATTGGAACACAACACATCAGTACAGTCATCTATCTGTGAATTCCATTTTGACACCTAGGTCCTGAGCCTCCTAGCCTGTGAGGGAATTGCTTACAGAGACAAAGAATCTAAGAGCACTTTTCCGTGGCTTCTGGAACCTTCTGATGACATTGAGGGGGTTTTGTTCAGTTTTTCCCCCCCTATCCTAACCACCTCAGGCACTTTGCCACTTTTCTGAAGTGTGAATTGCCTGCTGTCAGCCCGGAGTTCTCACCTCAGCAATCCTGGCTGCAGGCATATTTGCATATTGGATGCTGTGTGCCTTAACCCCCTGAGGTTTGCATCCATTTGGAGTCCTTGTGGGAAAGCTGGCTGCTTTCAAACCCCAGAACAGTTGGTGCTCCGTGGTCTCCAGAAAAAACAGAAAACCCCCAACAATAGCTTCATTGATTTTTATGTAAATGTCACTCTTCAGGAAAACACTGAGCTTTTTCCCAGGCGTGCCCTCCTCCCCCCGCCCCCCAACTTACCCTGAGCATTTGTTTTAGTGGGAAGTAGGGAGAGAGTAGTTGAGCCAGTGAACATCTGTTGAGAGCAGCTATGCTTGGCCCAAGGACACAGATGGAACCTGTCCTATTTCTGTGCCGAGGCCCACCGCACTGGGCCCCGTGCTCTGTCCTGTGCTGGCTCTGTGCCACATTGCCTTACCTAGGCTGGAATCTATGTTTCCCAGGATGCCCGGAGCATAGAGTTCTGGATGACAGTTGACCACAAGAGAATTGTATAGTTAAGATTTGGAAAGCTGAAGTGAAGTGACAGGCACTTGTTTACTGCTGTGGTGGACGGAGCAGGACACCAGGCACCAGTGCAGGGACATTGACACTGATCTGCTGACTCACCTTGTTGGCATGGGACAGAGCTCGGCAGGGGGGAGGGGCAACGGTGGGGGGGGGGGTTGTGCTTCCCCAGCTCCTTCAACTGCTCTTGCACCCTGGGCCAGGTATGTGCATGTGTTCAGCTTCCGTGGGTCACCTACCTCCTTACACAAGGAGATGGTGAGCAGAGGTCCAGGATCCAGGCTGTCCTCCTGTAACAAGTCCCAGGTGTTCTCATAGGTTCCATTTGTCCTCACAGGTCTTTGTTTGTTCTTCTCCACTTCATTCATAGCCAGCTTTTCTTCCCAACTACCAGCCCAGCTCACCGAGAAAGAATTCAGACCCAACACCAGGAGTGCTGAATAGAGAGCAGTTAGCCCAAGCCAACTGAAAGGGCAACAGGGAGTTCTGCCATTGTAGCGCTCTTCTGTCCATGAGGCCAGAGCCTAGATAGGAAGGAAACCTGTGGTCCTTGCTCTTCTGGTTCCGTTGCAATGCACAGTTGACTGGTCTGATTCTTGGATTGGATCATTCCTGCACGTGAGCATCCACTGAGATATGTTTTGCTAGAGTGCTCCTTTTTGGTTCCCTAAGCACCCCCAGAGAAGCTTGGCCTGCGCCTCTTTCCCTGGTGGCTCCAGGAACCCCGCTCTGGCCTGTGTTGCCCACCTCCATGTGGGCATCTTTGCTTTCCCATGCTGCATTGGTGGTGGCAGTGGGGTGGAGGAATGCTCTGCCCCCTAATCTTGGGTCCTTACACTTATCTAGGGGTCCCAAGGCAGGAATATGATACCGTACATCTGTTTACCACTTTGTGCCACTTTCTGAGCATTTTTATAGGGAGAGAACATGAGGATCGGTGCTTGTTTCTGGCTGAACCATGAACCAGCCATTTGAAATCCCCGTTCACCATCTGCAGTGACAGGGTGCTTCCAGGATGGAGGAAGTTCTCAGCATAAATAGAGAGCTCAAGGAAATAGAACACAGTGTTTAATAAGAGCTTGCCACCACTTTACATATACCAGGAGGGTTAAAAAGTTAGTGGAAAAATCCATTATCTTTTTATTCTATTTTCCCATGAACTTTGTGAAAGCCTTCATAGCTATATATAGATAGATAATTAACTCAAACAGCATTGCATTATATATGATTGTGAATCATGTTTTCATTTAATGTATGAAAATTTTATAGGCTGTGCATTTAGACCTATCCCTTTTTAAGAAATGGTTGCATAATCTTCCACCATAGAAATATATTACGTTTTATCATTCTCTTGTTAACGTGTTTGGGGGTTTTGCCTTTATTTTTCTTTGTGTTGATCATGCAAATCAGGCTGTAGCGAGCATCCTCATCTGCACACCTGAAACATCAATTTCTGTATGTACAAGTGCCTTCCAGTAGAACTGCTGGGTCTGAGGGAAGTACGGTTTACAGTCTTATTACATATTACGTCCCAAACTATTATTATCAAACTGTCCTAAGGGAATATGCCTGTTCACGCTTCCGCCAACAGCATACGAACACACAGACTATTTTGAAAACCTTTTTTGAGATTATTTCCAATCCTTAATATCTCTTGTTGTGCCTTGTAGAAATGGAAAAGGTGTGTCAGGTATTTTATGAGGCAGGTGCTGTTCCTGAGGGTGACATCACCCTCTCTTGGCTGGGCCTGTGAATCGCCCTGGAGCAGGTTTCCCTTTAGGTTGACAGAAGCCAGTTTATGTAGATTGAGCGCCCATGCGGGGCCTGTGGAGAACAGCAGCTCCTCGCCCAGGAGCCATCTCTGCCTCAGTTCTGCAGTATCTCTACACCAGCCCCTTCTCTGGCTTTCTGAATCCTCTAGACCAGGCCCTGCTGATTGGAGATCCTTACAAGCAAACCCACTGAGATGCTTCTATTTTCATGGGTTCCCTTCTGAAGATCTCCATACACCGTAACTACCATACAGCGGCCCTGTGTGTTTAGGAGGCCTTGGGATGGAGGCTCGTTGACTCAGGGCAGAGGTCAGAGTCTGACAACTCCATCTTGGACTCCTGGTTTCCTCAGTGGTCTTCAGCATGCTGCTTTTTCTCCTAGGTGATCAGCCCCAGTTAGCTAGTCCTGTGCTACTCACAAGTATCGATCTTCTTCTTTTGTGTATGTTGCTTCCCAGTGTCCCACGTTTGATTTCTTTAAATCCTTAGATAGACCATGGCCCTGAGAGCGTGTGGCTTGATCATCTTCAGAAGACTCCCCATTCCCAAAGTAGACAAAAACTCCATAGAGTTTCTACTGCTGCAGGCATCGGATGGCATTCATCACTGGACTCCTCCCAAAGGTGGGAAGCCAGGGGGTTGGCTCTTGGGGAATGTCAAGCTCTGCTCAGAAATCTACCCTGCCAGATATCCATCCCCTCCCTCCCCCTGACACACATAGTCACACAAGGCTTTTCCCCAGAAACCATGCAGCAAGAGGGGGCGGGATGAGCAGGAGCTCTTGAACTTTTCTAGACATAAGATCTCCACACCAGGCCAAGCTAGAGCTAGAAATAGACTCCTGGGACCAGAGCAGAAGCAACACCTCGCTATGTTGAGAGTAATGTCCATCAGCCTCTGTGGCGAATGTTTGTGTAGGAGGAAAGGCACTGAACCAGGCACCCAGGATCTTGGGGTCAACTCCTGATGACACTGGTCAAGTCCTGACCATCTTTTGGGGGCTTGAGATTTTCATTTGTCCGCCAGCCTATGTAAGGAAAAATGGAGAAAGGGGAGCCATCTTCGGCTAAGACCCTTAGGACGGGCCCAGCGGTTACTGATGGAGAGCGTGGCTCTGGCACATGTTGGAATGAGGAGCCCAGAGGGGTCAGCCCCAAAGCAGGGGGGAGTAGGGCAGAGATAGGAATGAACAGGGATCCCGGGTTGGAGGAAAGCAAGGAAATGGGAACAGGAAATAAACACCTTCCGTATATTTGAACTGCAATGGGGAGAAACAAGGTGGGAAAAAAAAGAGAAGTGTCATAACTGCTATGAACAGGAATATTCACACTTGTCTTCTGATCAGCGAAGTCACCCTGCAAGCTCCCTCCCATTGAAAGATGTCACGAACTTCTAATGCTTTCATGCTTGGGCCTGGGAAGACGTGTCCCTGTAACTCTGAAGGGGTGAAGAGTGAGTAGATGCTGCGGACAGGATGTGCTCAGAGACTCCCCACACCTCTTTGGGAAGGCAGGGCATCCTGGCTATAAACACGCAAACCCAAATCACTGCCAGTGTGTCAATTCCGACTCTCAGCGAGCCTATTGGACAGAGTAGAACAGCCCCTTTGGGATTCTGGGGCTGTAACTGTTCGTGGGAGCAAAAAGACCCAGGTTTCTCCCACAGGGCAGCTAGTGGGTGTGAACTGCTGATACTGCGGTTACTGGCGCAACCCATAGCCCTCTGCTCCCTCAGGGCTCCCAACACGGCTAGACCAGGTACTATACGGTGAGAATTTCCCCCGAAACCATGAGCTAGAATGGGCTTTTAGGTGCTGAGCTGCTGGCTGTTTTCTGCGGGAGCTAGGCAGAAGCCGCGGACTCAGAGCACTGCAAGGAGGGCCCTTGGGAGCGCAAAGCCTCATGCCCACACTGAGTTTCTGCTTCCCGCGAGCATTGCTGGGGCCCTGTGTAAGCAGAGGCTGTGGAGGAACTGGGTTGCAGCCTGTCCTGAGGAAACTGCATGTGCAAGAAACTATGACCAGGGCCTTCCCCATTCTTCTTAGCACCACCCCCCCCCCC
>NW_022103922.1:32086038-32088989 GCF_000313985.2 Echinops telfairi
GAGAATTTGTGGGAAGGGCCCAGAGGGGAAGCAGAGGCCTGCTCCCAGTCTGCAAAGCTTCACATTCTCATAGAACAGTTTCTTGGCAGTTCTCTGTGTGGGTCTGGGTCTTGCCAATAAAATTTCTTAGAACTGGCGCTCAACTTGTCCTTAGTCCGAGTTCTCATCAGGACTTTGCTTTCCCTGTGAAACCAAAAGCGGCCCAAGCTCAGGTAGAAGGCTGAGAACACCATGGCAAAAGCCTCGACAGCTCCTTGGAAACAGTTGCTGGTGCAGCCATGCAAGGCTTTGAGCCTGTCTGCTGGCCCCTGGACTTCTGGGCCCCACTGCAGACAGTGTGAAGCCCGCACTGAGGAATGTGGGGAGAGCACTTTCTCTTCAGGGAAGCGTGGTCTCTAGAACGTGGGATGACGAGAGCTCGAGAGTGAGAAACTAAGATCGCAGGGGGTCTACCTCTCCCCATCAGAGAGCTGTACAAACCAGACTGGCCAAACACATGCTCTTCCCCAGAGCAGATGGAGTGGGGAAGAGAGATTGTCCAAGCCCCACGGAGCCAGCCACGCCTGCCTGACACCCTCTTCTCGGTCACTTTAGGATGCGGTCCACCTCCAGGCTCCCTTTAGGAACACCTAGAAAAGTCACCAGAGAGCCCTCTTGAAATCCTCTGAGCTGGGAAATACAGCTTTTGGAGCTGGTGATGGTGACCTCTGCATCTTCTTTTCCCCTAACCAGGTCATGTGGACCCAGGAGAGGATGACCTGGAGACAGCCCTGAGAGAGACTCGAGAGGAAGCGGGCCTAGAAGCCAGCCAGCTGACGGTGATTGAGGGGTTCAGAAAGGAGCTCAATTATGTGGCCAGGCAGAAGCCTAAAACAGTCATCTACTGGCTAGCGGAGGTGAAGGACTATGATGTGGAGATCCGCCTCTCCCACGAGCACCAAGCCTACCGCTGGCTGGGGCTGGATGAGGCCTGCCAGCTGGCCGCCTTCAAGGACATGAAGGCAGCGCTCCAAGAAGGACACCAGTTCCTCTGCTCCCCAGAGGCCTGAGCCGACAGCCGAGGCCTCTGGCTTCCCCTGATTGGCCCTTCTGCGATGATCCCACCCTCCACCTCCCGGGACTATTGTGCTGGTCTTTGGCTCAGCACAGCAAAGAACAGATAGCATTCATGGAACTGGCTGGGGACTTTGAAATGAGAGTAAGCAACAATAACCAAAAAATCTCAGCTGGGTGGAAAAGAAAGCAAAGGAGGAATTAAAAAATAAAAATAATTTCAGGTCTAGTAAATGCATCCTTATGCTTTATACACAAACCTCATGTCCCTCATCTGCCCGGTTCCCCTATGGGGCGTGTTGATTTCCTGGACGGTTGCCTCTGCTGGGAAGAAGACAACGCAAGTGGGTCAGTTCTGACTTCAGTCCGAGGGAAACCTGTGTCCGTACCGTACACCCCAGAGATGCTAAGAGCTAGGGAGTCCGAATGGCAGACCTAACACCACCCGGTCTGTCCCTGACATCCAGCCTCCACCCCCACCCTTCAAGAGGGTGGCTCTCCAAGAAGGTGGTTTCCAGTCAGACAGGATTTCTAAGTGAGTGGGACTTGAGAGCAGGAAGCCGCTCTGCGCTACCTACTGATGATCTCTCCCTAGCACTGGCCCCATGCAGAGCCGTGTTGTACATGTTCAGTAAAGTTTCCCTTGAAGAATTAATCAGATCTTGACATGATTGATTGATTGAACTGTATGATGTGGATTATGTGCCAATAAAACAGAACAAACCGAAAAAAGAATTATCAGAGCATTTGGGTCCCCCTAGGTCAGGTGACAGAGGGGCGAGGAGGAACAGGCAACCTGGAACTCTGGGCCCAACTCTTGGGTCACTCAACTCAGCCTGTGTTCCTCCTCTTCTCTCTGTGACTGGAGAAGACCACAGTTCCCTGGGTCTTTAATTATTCAAGGAAAGATGAAGTGGGCCTTTGTCAGCAGGGCTGAGATCACTGGGAAGGGGCAGGCCCCTGCCGGCTCCAGGGCCCTGCCTGGGCCACTCAGCAGCCATGTCAACACACCTATGCATTCCTTCCTTGCCTGCAGCTGCCTTCCCCACTTTCAGCAAATCCCCATCACTGCTGCATCGCTCTTCCCACCTCCTCCCTCTCTCCACAGCTCAACTGTAAGAGCCACAGGCACAGGAGTTGGGTCTCGGCCCTCGTTTCCCTTGCTACTAGAGCACCAGGAATGCAGGGGCAGGTGTTAGATCCTCCAGAGCTTCCAGGAGCTGTGAGCCGCTGGGCTCATGTGGATTTCATTAGAGGGTTGTTGCAGAGTGACGGACAGAAGAGTGGGTCGGAAGGGGCATTGGCAAAGGTCACCCTGGATTACCAGGGTCAAGCAAAGCCAACCCTGCAGGAAGGAGAGAGAAGTGGCCCAGGTCTTAAGCAGGCTTCCAGATGTTCTCAGGCCCCCGGTTCTCCGTGCAGACAGGGCAGAAGTCCTGGTGAACCAGATGTTGGCCCACAGCCAGGGACTGGAATGGTTTTGCTCCTCACCCCTCTGAGCAGCACTCTCCAAAGGAGGCCTGCTGCAGGAAGTTTTTGGAGCTTAGCGTTCTCTTTCCAGGCCAGCCGGGACAACATCCTACTGATTTAACAAATGCCTGCTGGCCAGTGGTGCCAAACCACAGACGAGCTGCCTCTAACAAGGGCTGGCGGGGCTCCGTGCTCGCAGAAGGAGAGGCCATGGAATCTCAAGAAGCTAAAACCTCACATGTCAAAGGGATCTGGAAAAGGACCTGGTTTTGCTGCTCATTTTTATAGCCCTGGCAGTCATCTCTAGGTGGAGAGTGCTTTGAGAGACTCTGCTTGCAAATCTCTTGCAGAGATTGAGAGCCATTCCTCTGGGCCTCAAAGCTTTCATTAAAACCCAGGCCCCTGGGTGAAGGCCCCCCCCCCCCCCC
>NW_022103922.1:32089110-32091005 GCF_000313985.2 Echinops telfairi
GGGCTGAGGGAGGCAAGAAAGACACGAAGGCCGTGCCCCCATCATCACGTCTCTAGCCAGCTGGGCTTGTTCAACCTGAACTTCAAGACCCCAGAACATTGCTGAGTCCATGTCCCTCGGCCCACCATGCCGCCTGGTGAGCAGGCATGCATTCTGATGATGCTGAGATTTGAGGTTGGGCCGCAGCCCTGAAGAGGCCTCCACAGAGTTGTGCCAGCTTAGGAAGATGCTGCCACGCTGAAGGTTTGTTTCTAGAGGATGAGGCTGCTCAAGAGTGATCCCAAATGAGAAGCGACCCCTGCCCTAGTCCCTCTGAAGGAGAACTCCCCTGGGATCCCTGCCATTTCGACAGCCCCCTCTGGCTCTGAGTCCCAAGTCCTATAATGTGGTCCCTTCGGGTTCTGTGTGTACATAAGGCCTCCGTGAGTTATGTTGTGACCAGCACAAGCAAAGAGGCTGCAGCTACGGCCGTTCTCCCCTTCCACTGTGATCTCTCCAAGGGGGAACTTAGGAGATGGGAGCTGGAGGAGAGCCTCATCTGTTCTGGAATTAGCTCCCCGGAGGGAGGGGGTGGGAAGGGAGGGATGGAGAAAAAAAGTGGGCTTGCCTCTTGTTTCTTCCTGCAGGGGTCTGAGGAATAAGGCCTAATTCCTCCTGAGGTCTCAGTAGAGACTGGCTTGGGTTAGGGACCTAGACAGGACCACAGTCTGAGGGAGAGCTGCCTATAGCTTGAGATGCTTTTTAAAAACATTTCCCCCCCTGGTCACTTCTGTGACTTCTGGAATCCTGGTGCTCAGTCCCAGGATCCTCAGACAAGAGTTTCTGGTTCCCATGCCCCTATGGCTGCTCATCCTTCTCAAACTCATCAGGTACCCTAGGGAGTTAGTCCAGTTACATCATTGCTCTCTTTCTAAATGAGGTAAAATTCACATAACATATAATCAACTATCTTAAAGTATACAATTCAGTGATACTCAGTGGTCAGTTCTGTAATATTTAGTGTACTCACAATGTTGTGTACGAAATGCCACCGGTTTCAGATGTGAAACCTGGGAAGGTACTGGCCCTGGGGAGGGGATGGTGCAATGGTCTGGGATTCCTGCACGGTTCTGCCATTACCTTGATATGTGATCTTAGGCAGACCCAGATCGCTCTGGCCCTCAGTTTACTCATTAAAACAAGGGGGTTGGGGCAGATGACCTCTAAGAGTGTGTTCACATTCTTACTCCTCAGCTTACTGCGTGAAGGTCAAAGTTCTGGCAGACTCTTCCTTGCTGTAATTTTTCTGTGTTCCAAGGAACTCTAGTTTTCGGATTCTAAGTTTAAGATGTTTGGTGTAAATTTATTCATTGAGTATTGCTTATTATAGGAAATGATTTAAAAATAACCCGATTACTTCCCCCCCCCACCCCAACTGACAGAAGGAGAAAACCTTGCTCTAGAGCTGGCATCGTGAATTCAGACTTCTAGCTCCTACGCTGGGAAAAATTCTGTCTGTTAGAATGGAACCACACACACACACACACATTATATAGCTCCATCTTCAATTGATATGTGGGTGTTCATGACATTAGACATTCAACTTTTCTATGTAGTTAACTTTTTAAATAAGAGAACTTGGGGAAAAGTAAATATGAGTTTGATCTTAGCTGCTCAATGAAATGATCCATCTACAGAGAAAAGGCCAGAGGGGACAGCTGAAAGTGCTCCTCTGTGGGTAGGACTTATGCCTTTGTCCTAGTGTTGATGTCTGAACCGGATAGGATCTGAACCTGATGGTATTTAGTGCGGTACTTTTTGAGTACTTAATAGTGCATAAGTGACTACTTAGTATACTTTAAAATCGTTGATTATATATTATGTGAATTTTGCCTCCTTTTTATGTTAATTATTTT
>NW_022103922.1:32092618-32100746 GCF_000313985.2 Echinops telfairi
GAAGCCTAAACACCAAGGAAGAAAACAGATATTTGCCAATACATGTTCAATTGGTCTGATGGTGGCAAAGTCTTAAACGCAGCATGACAGACCACTAGTGAGTCTGGGTAAATGTGGCTGTGTGTGCCAGCCCATGGCGGGGGCTCCTTACACACCAGCTTGGTTCTTCTTCAGTGTCTTCTCTTGGAATTGTACCTGATCTTATTACTAGTTTTCTTTAGAATCCATTGAGGAATGGGCTGATTCTGCTTTTGTTTCTTGGCCAGGAATCTCTTGATCCTGAAAGTGCTATGAGAAGACATTCGGAAGATGGAAAACCACCGTGCTCAGGATGGTGGAGAAATGGAGAGAAAGCAAATTGGTTCATTTTTGTTCGCTGAACCAACTTTCCATTCCTGGCTTAAATCCCATTTGCTCTTGATGTATAAAATCCTTTTCATACGTTGCTAGGTTTGGTTTTCCAGTGTTTGGTTGAAGATTTTCATGTCTACATTTTCATGTCTACATTTGGTAGTTTTCTCTCAAGATATGTTTGACTGAATCAGGGTAATAGTGATGTTTAAGGGTACAAAAGAGACTCCGTTTTCAATATAATTTAAAGAGAACATTATTAAGTCTTAAAAGAGTCAAAGGCACAGGCACGTCATCCAGACGAGGGAGCTCACCAACAGGAGGTTTAAATGGTGTCCAAGGGTTCACAGTTGAGATGTGAGATACATAGAGTGTGGTGGTGAAGAAACTGTCACGGAAGCACGATTGGTGGCATATCAATCCATCACAGAAACAGGAAGAACTACAGAAACAGGGACAGGACCATCATGGCTCAGGAATGACTCTTGGACAACTTGAAATAGGAAAACTGTATCAGCTGGCAACCCAGAGGCGCTAGCGTTCCAGAGGATCTGGGTCCCGAATGGTGGGAGAACATAGCTTTTTTCCTTAGTCTGCGAGAGCAAGGTCACAGAAGCAGAATAGGCAGGGATTTCTAGGGCAGACAGTCATTGGTAAAGGAAGAAGCGGGGTCGGGGGTGGGTGCTTTCAGGGAATGAGGAAGTACATGAGGTGAGGTAGTGTCCCAGATTTCTTTCCTATGGGTTAAAACTCCCCCATTAGGATTTTCCTTATGTTTGGGACACGCATATTGTTAGAGGGGCATACAAGATTGGTTCAGGGCCTTCTGACCAAGGCGGTCAGGACCAAACTGATAGGGCACAACTCATGCCTATGCGACCCTTTGTACCACCCCCAGGATGGTGACCTCCGTCAAGGACACACACTAGGCTAGTCCCTAAGGGAGAGACTGCCCCTCCCTGTGCTGGCCAGAGAAGAGTGGAGGCAATCTACTCTCCAAGACATTCTGCTGAAAGCTATGATCACCTATATCCTTGGTCAGAAAGCATTCAATGGAGGAGGAATCTTTGTGGGACACTACGAATGGATTTGGGGCAGCTACTGCCTTCTATACCCTTTTGCAAACCAGGGTGCTCAGAATTTAATCTCTAATACAGTGACCACATAGAATGATATGGGAAGTAGTCATTCTTCTATTTTTTGGAAGAATTTATGATATATTGGCATAATACTTCTTTAAATGTTTTATAGAAATCACCAGGAAAGCCCATGACACTGGGCTTTTCTTTATGGCGAGTCTTGTGATTACAAATTCAATCTGTACATTTATTACATGTTTATTCAGATTCTCTAGTTCTTGAGACAGTTTTTGGTAGTTTTTCTATTTCCAGTGATTAGTCAATTTCATCTAGATTATTTAGTTTCTTAACATATAATTATGCATAGTATTGCCGTATAATCTTATTTATTTCTGTGATGTAAACATTTATTTCTATGTGATATAGTTTATTGTGCCAGCCTGGCAGATGAACACAAGTGGGATTAACTGAAGGGCAGAGAGATAAATGCCTTGGTGAGCTTTGCCTTTCTTGTCTCTCGCTCTGTGATCATCGGACCAGTGTGCGGCTGCCTTGCTTGTCCTGTGCTTCAATTTAGAAGCTACACTACCTGTGGGACCCCTAGCCTGTGGACTGTGTCGCTGTAAGTTGAGGTCCCTTTAAGACATCGCTGGAGCTGGGGACTGGCAGTTGGTGACCTGGCTGGCAGTTGGTGACCTGCCTTCTGATTGGCTGCTGTGCTGAAATAGACTAGCTCTCTCTATAAATAGAGGAAGATCTGGCAGCAGATGAGACTGGAAGGACTGCTAGTCTCTTACATTTCTCTCACGGCAGTGAGCTGAATTGAGCCTTTGTAGTGCTTTATAATTTAACTGTTTCTTTCTTGTATTATATATTTAACTGTATATGATTTAACAGTTCATTCCTTGTTATATATCTAATTGTCTTTATAAATAAATATATTAAATTATCAGCAATTTGGTCTTATCTCTCTAGAGAACCCTGTCTAACACACTATGTTTGCTTTTATATTCCTGATTTTAGCAAATTAAATCTTTCTTTTTATCTTGATCCATATAGCTAAAGGATTACCAATTTTGTTGATATTTTGTTTTTACTGACTTTCTCCATTTTATTTATTTACTTCTGTTTTTATTTTTTTTATTTCTGTTCTAATTTTTGGTATTTCCATAATTTGTTTGACTTCACAGCAACTGACAGCAACATACATGGTGTGCCCATCCACACGGATTTGTAACGATGGCTTAATGTAATCACTTTTACAATTAGGTAGAAGAAAAGAGAGAACTATAAATAAAATACACATTGAATGCAGGTGTGTCATTATTCTATGCAATTACCTTTTAATCGGAAGAAAATGAGAGTTGCAAACAAAACAACCTTTTGTACTCATATTTAAACTATGTAACTATTCTTTATTTTTGTGTGTGCTTGTTTGTTTTTTGTCTAGTGTAATTTCACTTCAACTTGAAAGACCTCTTTAGCATTTTGTATAGGGCAAGGTTTTTTTTTAACCTAGCAAAGTCTTTATTTCTTCATTTCTGAAGGATAGTTTCTTTCCCCACATGTATTATTCCACTGCCTTCTGGCCTCTATGGGTTCTGACGAAAAATCAACTTTAATTGTTTTGATGATCTCTTTATGTGATGAGTTGCTTCTCCTGTGCTCTTTTAAAGATTCTTTCCACGTCCATGGCTTTCAACAATTCGGTTATAATGTGTACACATTGTATCTCATTGCGTTGATCCAGTCTGAAATTTGTTGAGCTTCTTCCACCACTCCACTGCTGTGGAGTGGATTCGGACTCACCAGGACCCGAAAGGACCGAGCAGAATTGTGCCCCAGGGAGTTCCCAGACTACACATCTTTATGGGAGCAGGCAGTGTTGAGCATCTTAGATGTAGATTGATTTTTCGTGAGAAAATTTGAAAAATTTCAGAGATTATTTCTTCAAATATGTTTTCTCCCTTTTCCTCTCTGTCCCCTCTTTCTGGAGTCCCCCGTTAGGTGTGTGCCTGTAGACATGATGGTGCTTCACAAGTGTCTGAGATGCTATTTATTTTTCTTCTGCTTAAAAAAAAAAGTTCTCGGGCTAGATAGATCTCCGTTCATTTATCTTGAATGTGCTTATTGTTTCTTCTGCTTGCCCAAATCTGTTGTTGATCCCCTCTAATAAATTTTTCCTGCTATTATACTTTTTAAGAATTCATCTTTTTTTTAAGAGTTTATTTCTAAGACTTTCTCTTTATTGATATTTCCTATTGATAAGACACTTTTCTCATTCCTTTCGTTAGGTCTCGTCTATGGTTTTCTGTTCTTCTTTGAACATATTGAAAATTGCTAATCAGTCTGTCTAGTAAATCCACCAGCTGGGCTTCCTCCTTATGTTTCGTTTTGTCTCCTTTCTGGTCTATGGTTAGATTATGTTTTTTTCCTTTCCGGTCAGATTATGGTCTCACAAGCTGTTGTTAAAACTAGATAGTTAAAATAATATAGTATGGCAAGTCTGGAATTCAGATTTTTTTCCCCTTCCCCAAAATTGTTGCCTTTTTTTATTTGTTTGTTTGTTTTCTGCTGGTTTTTATTGTTCGATGAGTGACTTTTCAGAACTAATTCTGCAAAATGTGTATTCTTTATCATGTGTGGCTACTGAAGCCAGGGCTCAGTTAACAGTAGTCTGTAAGTGACTGGACGGAGGCTTTTCTCAGCCATCTAGGCCCCGCACTTGTTTACTCTTTGCCCATGGGCTCGTGTGACTGAGTCAAACTTCCAGGACTCAGTTGGTGGTAGGCAATTCTTCCTCAGTGCTTACTTCCTGCTTACACCTCGGGCCTCAAAGTCAGCTTGAGGTACGCACTTAGGGCTCCTTAAGTCTTCTGAACTTGTGGACAATCCTTCCCTTGCAGGTGCTTTCTAGATTCCCAGGAATGTAACTGAGCTTTTCGGAGTGCCTGTGGACTTCTCATTCCCCAGATTTTCTTTTAAGTATTCCAATATCCTCTGTGTTACGTTTAAATGACCTTGAGTTATCCCAAACTCTCTATGTTTGACCAATGTCCCAGGGAAGAGTATTTTTACCCAGGGTGAGAGCTGCGAGTCAGAACAAAAAAGACTGCCTCGTGAGTGGGATCTTCTAGGGTTCACCAGGTAGGTCACATAATGACAGTTTGCTGGGAATGTGGCTTTAATAGAAGTCCGGCATGATTAAGCACTTGAGCTGAAAGGTTGGCAGTTTACACTCAGGGGCACCTCAGAAGCTAAGGCTGGCACTCTGCTTTAGATAGTTCACAACTTTAAACACCCTAGTGTTGCAACTACTCTCCTGTGGCCAGGGGCTCCTGGTTTCCTGAACCGAAGAATGGACTCGCAGACCTCAAAACAGCAGGCAGAAAGCAGAGTTTATTTGGAAAGGAAGAAAAGCACCTGATGCAGCAGGTGGGGACTCCAGTGTATTGCCCCCAAATGAACTGTGTCTAGGGGCTTTTATCAGGTGTGGGGGACTTGGCCTGTCTACACCGTGGGAGCAGGACTGGACCAATCCGAGACTGCACCCATATCTCATATCCAATCATAAACCTGGTCATGCTCTCTTTGGGGCTGGGTGTTGCCTGGACATGGACAAGGAAGTATGCAAGCAAAGGTCAGCAAAAAGTCTTAGGTTTGAAGAGCTTGCAGTGTAGAATCAGCCTAGGGCATGCCTGAAGGCTTAAGATGAGATTGTCCCAGGCTGTTGAGATTTCCCCTTCCAGATATCCTGCTGCTCCCTGGATCCCCAATCCCCTTCCCTCACTCTGACTGAAGCCTCTTTATCTCTTGTCTCTCAGTGGGAAGCAGTTCTACTCTGCACCAGGGCCACCGGGAGTCCAGAGCCCTGCTCTTTCCCTTTGGGAGGCCGCCCTAGGCTGCTGGTTTTCCTGGGACTGCAGGCTGTGCACTTTCAAAGTGAACATGGTGCTGCAGAGGAGAGGATGGGCATAAAGCAAGTTCAAAGACCACCCAGATTGCTACTCTTGTGGAGACTCGCCATTTTTATTAAATAAGCGCTCCCTGGTTTGCACCAAGCCTTTGATTAATTTTTAGAGTTCTAAAGAAGTCGATGCAGACCATTTTTACCAGTGGCCCCATTGCTTTTAAAGAAGAGAGAATTTGTGAAAATCCTCCCCCTGCTACTTTTGCTGACAGCCTCTCTGGAAAGTTTTTCTCTCTAAGAAAAAGGGACAGGGAGGATTGTTTTTTGTAACATGGTGTGCACATTTTATTTTATTTTAAATCATTTTATTGGGGCTTGTACAACTCTTATCACAATCCATACATACATTCATTGTGTCAAGCACGTTTGTACATTTGTTGCCATCATCATTCTCAAAATGTTTGCTTTCTCCTTGAGCCCTTGGTATTGGCTCCTCATTTTTTCCCCTCCCTCCCTGTCACCCTTCCCTCATGAACCCTTGATGATTTATAAATAATTATTATTTTGTTATGTCTTATGCTGTCCGGTGTCTTCCTTCACCTACTTTTCTGTTGTCTGTCCCCCAGGGAGGGGGTTATAGGTAGATCCTTATAATCAGTTCCTCCTTTCTACCCCCACCTTCCCTCGACCCAAGGGAGGATTGTTTTACTGAACTTTTATGTGTTAGAACTAGAAGTAAACCAAATCAGAAGTGATAATAATTAAAGTATACAAGTATACCAGGTATATTGTATATTCCAAGTATATCAAATGATTGTGATGGTTTCTACATTGCTTAAAATCTTCCTATGTGTCACTTTTTTTCTATTAATAAAATAGAAAGTGATTTATGCTTTGGATTTTTTCTAAGAAATGTTTATAGATCATTTTGTGGAATCCTGTTAAAGGTGGACTCCGAGTTTCCCAGCCCCTACACAGGAGTCATGAAGTCCTGGCCTGGAGCATGTGGACTTCAGATAGAACTGGCCAGTGGTCAACGGCTTAACCTGGGGGCCGGAGTGGCTACGCCCGGGAACACTAGGAGGGCACATGGGAGTAGATCCTGAGCCGAGTAAAATTGAGAGGCTGATTGTAGGCACTGGGGAGAGGAAAAGAAGCAAATGTCCAAAGTAGAACTGCCTATGATCTTGGGCCAGAAAGAACCAGTCTCATCTAGGGCCTAGCCCTCAAAAACTGGAAAGTTTAGAAAGTGGCCAATATATCTTTATTTATTTGTTTAGTTGTTTTTATTTATTTATTTTCTGGGGGGAGCAATATATCTTGTAATGATCCAGGCATGGAGATGAGTGAGTAGGGAATTAGGCACCTCTTCTGACTTCAGTGGGGTGGGCTGGGTGATGTGGAAGGCAAAAATCCAAACCCAGACCCACGCCATCAAGCTGATCCTAACTCATAGTGACCCTACAGGGCAGATTGGGCCACGGGGAGTTTCTAAGATTGTCCATCTTTGCAGGTGTAGAAAGTGTCATCTTTCTCCTGAGGAGTGGCTAGTGGGTTCAAACTGCTGGCCTTGTGGTGAGCAGCCCAATGAGTAACCCACTACCTCCCCAGGGCTCCCGTGTAGAAGGCAGCTGGATAAACACGTGAGTCAGTGAACATGCGTGGAAGCAAAACGGCCACCTCTTTGCTTTCAGATGTGATTTCCGTAGAGAACCAAAATGCTCTCAACCCTGAAAGCAATACCTTATACTCCCACAGCAGGCACTGTTGGCTGAATTGTCCCCCAAAACGAAGTTTGTGGTCAGAGTCCAGGGGTTTAGAGAGTTTTTCTACAATAGTCCAAGGCTCAGGAAGCCTTAAAGACTCTAGGTAGGTTGGGCCTCACCTCCTTGTAGGTATGAAGTCCCATGTCTGCAGAACAGAGGCTGACCTCTCTAATGGTCCAACCTCTGAGCCAACATGGGGACGGAGTGGCTACAAACTGAGCTGCTTTCCCCATGGTCAGCAGTTTGAACCCACCAGTGGCTCTGTGGGGACAAGTTGAGGCTGTCTATTCCTGTAAGGATTGAAGTCTTGGAAATGCAACGAGGTCCCTCTACTCTATCCTCTGAGCTGGAATCACCTGTATGGTTCTTTCTTTTCTAGAAGAAGGCCCAGAGGGCAGTGCCTGTCCCTGCTGCTGCCCCTTTAAGGCTGC
Organism: Echinops telfairi; assembly: GCF_000313985.2. Classification (NCBI taxonomy): domain Eukaryota; kingdom Metazoa; phylum Chordata; class Mammalia; order Afrosoricida; family Tenrecidae; genus Echinops; species Echinops telfairi. The sequence continues at coordinate 32,100,156 of NW_022103922.1, forward strand.
ACTATGGATGCCCAGTGCTCTCTGTCTGCATTTCCACCCCTGCTTACTTCACCCCTCACCTCTGCCTGCGATTCTGTAACAAGAAGTTCTCAACTGACTTCCTGTCAAGGGGAAATGGAGCTAGGAAAGCAACATAAAATAGGAACAGACACAGAGCTCAGAAACACAGCCTCTGCCCATTCCCTTCCGCCAAACCGGGCGCTCCAGGGACTGGGCCTCTTCCCTTCCTGTCATTATCCATCCCTCCCCCATACTCAGGGCTTGCCAGATATGGCCAACCATTCTCTCTCTCCTCAAGCTGCTGGAAGGATCTCCAGGACTGATAAAGTAAATGACTCACCTTAAGTAACGGGTTGTTCTCTGGGAACTAAAGTATGTGCAAGAAATGGTAGGTCTCAGCAGACCCCCACTGAGCTGGACAATAGCAGGGAAGGAAGCCACAGGCCCCACTGTGCCCTCCTTCTGGGCTGGGGCTGGGCAGTCCTGGTCACAGGCAGCGAAAGATTGTGCAGCTGTGCCAGAACAGATGGTGGCATTTCCTTCTAATGTTTTTCATCGTGTGTGTGTGTGTGTGTGTGTGTGTGTGTGTGT
>NW_022103922.1:32102568-32106711 GCF_000313985.2 Echinops telfairi
AAAAAAGACAACCGTGACATTAGCAGAGCTGCAAGGAACAGCAGCAGCAACAGAACTAGAAGCCAGAGCAGGAGCCAGAGGGTGGGCTTCCCAACCCACAGAGCAAATAGGGCTGAGTGCATTGGGGTGAAGTGGGGTGCTTCAGGGCACTTAATTCAGGGACCTGGGTTCACTGACCCACGGAGCTGAAGCTGAGTGCTGTTGGGTTGAAGCTTTTGGATTGACCTGAACGGCATACCCTTTGGCCACTTATCATTGGCCCTGAAAGAACTGTGTACCACGTCCTGACTGAACAACTATATCCCGAGCATTTCTCCTTGCATGGTGGCCGGCTAAACTCCCTTCAATAAACCCCTTCACATTGTGAGTTCTGTGTGGCCATTACAAAGATGATCGAACTCAGTAGCTGAAAAGTAAAGAGTGCTATCTATGGGAGACAGCAAAATAAAAAAGAGTGTTGCAAATGACAACAGACAGATACCTTGGGACGCAGGAGAAGGGCTGGCACAGGTGGGGTCCTGACCATAGCTGGAAGGGACCAGAGTCCTGAGGCGTAAGGGTCGAGGCATCTTCCAGCATCTTCAAGATCTAACTTTTTCTCATGATTTCTACCCATCGAATGTCCGTGAATCTCCGAACGTCGTGTGTGTGTGTGTGTGTGTGTGTGTGTGTGTGTGTGTGTGTGTGTGTAATTGGAGTGGAACACTTCTTGGCCTGGAATTGGGCCCATTAGGTGGTAGTTCCAGAAACTCACCTTAACTGGCTTCCCATTCTTGGCAGTACACAGGCAGGGCTGGGGCTGGGGCTGGGGCTGAGCCATGCAACTGAAAGATGGAGTGTTGGGTCTAAGACTCTAGACCGGTGGTTCTCAACCTTCCTAATGCCATGACCCTTTAATGTATTCCTCATGTTGTGGTGATCCCCCAACTATAAAATTATTTTTGGTGCTACTTCATAACTATAATTTTGCTACAGTTATGAATCTGGCAACCCCAATGAAAGGCTCATTTGACCTCCAAAGGGGTCTCAACCCACAGGTTGAGAACCGCTTCTCTAGACCTTTAGAAGCAGAACACCCAGATTCCAGGTGAGCCTGGGTTAGTTATTTTCTCTATGACCTCTTCTCCCAATGACCTCTTCTCCCACAATCTCAGTGACCTCATCTATACTTTTGAGGTTAATGAGGTCAAATGAGAAACCAGATCCCAAGCCAAGAGTCAGTGTGCTAGCTAGTTTTATGTGTCCACATGATGAGGCTATAAAGACAAAAATCAAACTCCCTGTTATTGAGTTGATTGTGACACTTAGCAGCCCTAAAGGGCAGCAGAGAATTGCCCCTGTGTGTAATTACCCCTATGGGGGCAATTCTCTGCTGCCCTTTAGGGCTGCTAAGTGTCACAATCTTGAGGGAAGCCAGTTGCCATATTATTCATCACGGAGCAGCTGGTGGATTTGAATCATCAGCCACTTGATCAGCAGCAAGGGTTTCCACCCCTGCACCCGCAAGGCTCCTAACCCACTCCTTTCCAATGAGTTGATTATGACTCACAATACCCCTATAGGGCAGAGTAGAACTTCTCCCAGGGTTTCTAAGACTGTAAATCTTTGAGAGCACACAGCCTCATCTTTCTCCCACAGAGCTGCTAGGGGATTAGAACTATTGATTTTACAGTTAACAGCCCAACCTAACACCCAGTTTTTCAACAAGCACAAATATAGGTACTGTTGTGAATATATTTTATAGATGTAGTTACTATCTATAATTAATTGACTTTAAATGAAGGAAAATATCCTCGCTAATCTTGATAATGGTCTTCAGCCGATAAGTTGGAAGATCTTAAAAATGGAACGAAGGTTTCCCCAAGAAGAAGACATTTTGCCCACTGGCCTGTGGCCTGGATGGGCAGTGTACAGGCCAGGCGGGGTGTTGGGCCATGCTGTTGAAAGATGGTGGGATGCTGTGTCTGAGACTCTAGATCAGTGGTTCTCAACCTTCCTAATACAATTCCTCATGTTGTGGTGACCCCAAACCATAAAATTATTTTCTTTGCTACTTCATAACTGTAATTTTGCTGCTGTTATGAATCTGGCAACCCCTGTGAAAGGGTCGTTTGACCCCCAAAGGGGTTGTGACCCACAGGTTGAGAACCGCTGCTCTAGACCCTTAGAAGCAGGACACCCAGATTCCAATTGAGCCCATAAGTATGGAAGCTTATCCTTGATCTAAGACACACAAATATATATCGCAGCTCTGTGAGAGAAAGATGTGCCAGTCAGCTTCCGTAAAGATTACAGCCTTGGGAACCCGCTGGGGCAGTTCCACTCAGTCTTATAGAGGGGCTATGAGTTGCAATCAACTCAATGGCAGTGGGATTTATATAAACTCTTACTGCCATTGAGGGTAGCGTGGTATTGTGGGTTTCCGAGACTATAAACCTCTCTGGGAGTAGAAAGCCTCATCCTTTTCATATGGACCAGTTGGTGGTCTTGAACTGCTGACCTTGTGGTTAGCAGCCTAATGAGTAACCTGCTGTGCCAGGAAAGTTACTCTGAGTCTTATGTACATATTAAAAAACAAACAAACTCTCTGCCATCGGGTCGATTCCAACTCACAGCAACCTTACATAGGGTTCTTGAGACTGAAAATCTTTATGGAAGCAGTCTCATCTTTCTCCCTTGGAACAGCTGGTAGGTTTGACCTGCCTACCTTGTAGTCAGCAGACTAATGCCTAACCTACAGCACTACCAGGCCTCTGTATGTACATACATACAGATGGGGAGATATATATATATATACACACACATACACACACACATACACACACACATACACACACACACACATATATATACACATATACATGTGTATGTGTTGTGTAGGACCCTGATCTAGCCAATGTGCTGGATTTGGCTAGACAGAGCCCCCCATCTTTGGCCCTGCTCCAGTCCATGGCGTGCTCAGCAGGCCAGGAGGGCTGTGTTCCCTGCAGCCCATAGAGGCTGTAAGAGCCCCTGCCTGCCTTCAGTTCCCTCCTGAAGGGTTCTCTTTCTCCTCCACCAGTGCCTTCATCTATTGCTTTCTCTCTCCCCATGACATCTCTAGCATCATCCACTACTTGATCTAGGGCTGTCCAATAGAACTTTCTACTAAGTATGGAACTATTTTAAAATGTCATTTATGTTATCCAGTGGATAGCCACTAGGCATGTGTGGCTTTTAAGCACTTAACCTATGGATCAAGGAGCCCAAGGAAATGGATTTTAATTTTCATTCATGTCAAAATTAAATAAGCTACAAAGCCATATATGGCTAAGGGGCTATCATATTGGGCAGGATGGAACTAGGCAGAGCTGCCCTGTCCTTGTTTCTTGTCTACCCTGAGTTAAAAGAGGTAGCACTTAATGAGCACTTACTACACATCAAGCTTTGTCGACCTGTCATAACTAACTCTAGGAAGCCCACTTCAGAAATGAAGGACCCCTGGCTCAGGGACAGTCCTCTGCTTTGAAGAATCCTTCTGGTTTTAAAACAAGGAAACAAAAAATAGCATGGCGATAGCTACCTTTTATTCAGCACCTACTTAGTGCCAGGCACTTTACAGACATCTGTGCTTTCAGTTCTTACAACACGGGAGGTAGGAGTTATTATCATCCCTTCAGGGATGAGGAAACCGAGGCTCAGAGAGGCTAAGCAGCTTATTCAAGGATGCACAGCTGGTAGAGGAGTGGTATAATACGCACTCAAGGCGGGCATCCTTGAGTGCTTCAAAACTTCCATCAGGCAGGCATTTTCCACACTGGAAACAATAGGCAGCTTGTAGGGGTGGGTGAGTGACACATACTTCAGGAGGTGGGGGCTGTCCTGCTGTCAGACTGTTGAGAGGTGCTACATCTCACGGGGTCCCACCTTCTCCCTCAGGTCATTTCTTCTTCACATCCAGCAAAGTCAGGAAAAACCCAACAATCCTTACTGAGGTCGTTCCTTTTAAAAACAGAAAGTGGCTGAGATGAGATCCGCACCCTGCATGTGGGTGGGGTACAGACAGCTAGGGACTGCAGCACACTGCCACCAGAATGAGCGCCTCCTTCCCTGCTGGGCACGCCCCTGGCACCAGGACAGAGCCAGAGGCAGCTTTGGAATCTT
>NW_022103922.1:32107045-32116859 GCF_000313985.2 Echinops telfairi
CTAATGGGGGGCTAGATGGCTATACCATGGCAGGGGCCTGTCACCTCCTTGTCAGCTGGCCAAGCACCTCCATGCCTTCATCCCAGCTGGGACAGGGCCAGGTCTGTCAGAGTTCAGCTGAGACAAGGGACAGAGCTCTACTCTCTACTCTGAGAATGTGCCCTTAAGTGTAGCGGGGTAACGTCTAGTAGAGGGCCTCAAGACCCCACTCCTGAAGGACAAAGGTGGCCACTAGAGCCAAGAGAGACGAAGACGTTGCTCTTTGTGCTTTTGAAACCCAACCACACGTGACAGGAAGCAAGCTGGCCTTTCTCTGAGCTCCCTCCTACTCGAGGAAGGAATGTGGAGGAGAAAGCAGGGCTTGGGACTGTGTCTGGGTGGGCGTCTTCCTCAGCGGCTCCTCCCAGACCCACACGAGCTGGCCTGAGCACAGGAGGTATCTGCCCCCACTTAGAGGGTCAGAGGTGGGGACTTGCTGGGGGTACACAGAGGAAGTGGGATGGAGGGGAGGAGCTAGGCGGAAGGCCTGGCATCGCTGAGGGCATGGGATGGCTTAGGATGCCCAGGTGAAGTAGGCGACTTCATCCAGGTCGACCGGGTAGTCGGTGAGCAGCACCGGCGTCTTGTCGAACAGCTCACCCTTATAGCTGCGCCACTTGCCAGCGGGCAGGTAAACGTCGCGCTCCTGCTTGCCGGGCTCCAGCACGGGCGCCACCAGCAGCGTGTCCCCGATCAGGAACTGGGAGTCGATGCGGTGCGCCGTCTCGTCACCGGGCGCGATCCACCAGAGCGGGCGCACGATGGGGTCGCCCGTGTCCGTGACCTCGCCCGCCAGCTCCAGCAAGAGCGGCGCCAGAAGCGAGGCCCGCAGCGCGGCGAACTTGTGCGCGATGGCCACCACTTCGGCGTCGTAGCGCCACGGCGGGATGGAGAACTGCATGGCCGGCATGAAGGCGGCCACCTCGAGCCAGCGCACGTAGAGCTCGCGCTCGGGCACGTCGTTGCCGCCCACCATGTCGGGCAGGATGAACGGGTAGCCCAGCATGCTGACGGTGAGCACGGCGGGGATGAGCGAGCGCAGGCCCAGGTCGTAGCCCCACACCGAGTCGCGGTCCACCAGGCGGAAGAAGCACGAGATGTTCTGCGACTGGTAGCCCACGCGCACCTCGGCCAGCGCGAAGAAGGGCAGCGCCATCTCGGTGTAGCGCCGGCTCCACACGCTCGGGTCGGCCAGCGGCCGGAAGGTGCTGAAGTCGCGCGGCAGGTAGCTGACCTCGCCCGCGTCGAACTTGAAGGAGGCCACCGCGTAGCGCGCGCGCAGCCGCCGCAGGTGCGCCTGGAACCAGTCGCGCGCCTCGGGCCGCGTGAAGTCGAGCACGGCGCCGATGCCGTTCCACCAGCGCACGAGCGCCGGCAGCCGCCCGGTGGGCTCGCGCACGAACAGCTCGCGCTCCACGCCCTCGCCGAAGCTAGATGAGTTATAGTTGACGAACGGGTGCACCCAGAGCGTGACGCGGAAGCCCGCCTCGCCCAGGCGGCGGAACAGGTCGCTGGCGTTGGGGAACTTGGCCTCGTCGAAGTCGAAGTCGCCGTAAGCCGGCGTGTACATGTCGTCGATCTCCAGGTGGCTGCTGTTGAAGCGGTGCTGGCGGATCTGCTGCGCGAACTGCAGCACCTTGGTCTGATTGACGGCGCGCCCGTACAGCGCCCACGTGGACCAGATGGGGTCGCGGAAGGCCTCGGGCGCGGGCACCCGCGACGGCTTGTTGAAGTAGCGCCGCACCATGTACTTGTGGATGGACGTGACGTCCGAGCCCACGCACACGCGGTAGCTGAGCTCGGGCGCTGCGGGCCGGCCGGCGGGCGCTTTGTAGGGCGTGTCGTGGTAGCGCGCCTGCAGCCGCAGCGAGCGCTCCGTGCTGTTCCAGCCCAGGTGGAAGGGCACCGAGTCATTGACTTTGATGGCGGCCGCGCGCGACGACAGCCAGTAGCGCTCGAGGATCCCCCCGAACGCGGCGTCGGAGGAGTAGACGTCGCTGGTGACGAAGGGCTGGGGTTCCTGCTGGCCCTCCAGGCGGATGGGCCAGTGCTGCGTCCTCATCTCGGCCCCACCGTACCAGTGGGCCGCCGAGTCGCCCAGAAACATGGCGTGCTCCACCGCGCGCCCGGCCGCCGCCTCCTCCCAGCGAACGCGGTAACACAGGACCGTGTCCTTGGGCCGGACCGTCTGGATGAAGAAGTGCAGCGGGCGGCCATCGGCCGTGCGCGCACAACCGAGCACGGCGCCCTCGCGGCTGCAGGAGTCGAGGTCCAAGGCGCCCGAGCGGAAGGCCAGGCGGAAAACCTGCTCGCCCTTCTGGTTGCGGATGGAGAAGCCGCCTTGGTTGAGGTCCAGCAGCCCCGCGCGCAGCCGTTCTGCCTTGCGTAGAGACACGCTGTAGTAGCACCAGGCCACCACCGCTGCCAGCACCAGCAGCAAGCCCAGGACCGCAGAGCCCAGAAGTGGCCTCAGCTCTTTGGATGGCTTGGGCTTGGCCGGCGAGAAGTTGTCTGGCAAGAAGGTGTACATGGTGGTGGCTGCGGGAGTCTTGGGGATCTCAGGGCAGCAGTGGGGGTAGGCCTGGCGCGTCTCCCAAGAGACCCAGTGATCGATCAGCTGCTAGCTAAAGCAGGATGGGACAGTGGAGCCATCCCTCCAAGCCCATCCGAACCCAGCCTTCTGGAGTCTAGAAAGGGGAGAGAGATGAAACAGAGCTGTCTTAATTCCATAGTTTTCCCACTCACTGTAGCGAGAAAGGAGGGGGAGGGGGAGACTATGGGAAACACTGGGACCTAAGGGCTTGATCAAGGGCAAGTGACCAGCATGACAAAGGTGTGGCTCTCTGGATCAACCTTCTGTGTATCCTACCCACCCTTTCTCCCAATGCTGCTGAGGACTCCTTGAATGTGGAGAGGACAGGCAGCCCACATTCCTAATTTCCTGCTGGGAAAACATACCCCAAGAGAGTCGGGGACTGTCCAGGGTCACAGAATAAGTCTGCTCTCCCTGACATCCCACACAGAGACCTTTAACAGGGCAACAGATTAAATCAGGAGAACAAAGGAGATGCCCCAAAGCCAGGCTCAGTCCTCTGGCCTGGTTTGTGGGAGGAAGGGCTGGATTCAGATGTGAAGGCTGGAGGTGGCCTTCCCCTCCACCCTGCTGTCATGTGTCACCAAGTCTACTTCTCTTGACTACCTCCCTGCTCTGCTCCAAGCGAGACAATTGTGGGCCGGCCACCTCCTGGCTTTCTTACCACTCACCCACTGGCTGCCCTGCTGCCCCTGCTCCAGTGTGGGCACTGCCACTTCTCCCTTGTTACTGGAACACCTCTCCCAGTAGCCTCCCTTTCCCTAGTTTCTCCCTTCCAGTGTCTCCTGGTCCCAGCAACTCTGTGATCCTTCTGAAGCACTTGTCAGATCCTCCTGAGCCCCAGCTTGCACAGGTCCGGAAGCATAAAGCCTTGCGATTGAAGCGCAAGACTTGCACGATCTCAGCGGCCCATCTGACTCCATATCCCGCCAGGCCTATCCTGTGCCTACCAAGATCATTCCTCCCCCAACCTAAATCGTTCAGGCCACCTGCTTGAGACTTCACCCACCTCACCTAGCAGCTCTCCAGGAACCAGGCCCACCATAGCATGGCTCTGCTCTCACATACTGGGGGCTGACACCTGGATCTGGCTGCAGAAAACTGTAGGCTTTGAGGGAGGTGTGTGGCTCAGGGCCGCTGACCCTTCCTGTCCCAGCCCCCAGGGCAGAGTCCATCAAAGCAATAGCACCAAGCAGACATGGCACTGCCAGCCAGCTGGCCTGCTCCCATGGCTCCAGCTGGGGGGAGGAGAGAAGGAAACTGGCAAACAGTAATTAGCCTCCTCCTAGATGCCAGGCAGTGTCTGCCTCGAGTCTCCAGCTCCACCCCAGGCGATGCCAGGAGTACCCGGGAGCCTCACCTCCCTAACACAGAGACCAACAAGAATGCCAGTGCAAATCAGAACCTGAAACCCAGCAGTCAGTACACAACCCCACAACCTCCAGCCTCCCCCTCAGAAGGTGCTATCTCAGGACTTCACTCCCCAAATGGTCAGCCTTAGCTGGTCTGGAACAGCTGGTCAGCACAGTTACCTGCACAACTTAGCTTACCTCCCCAGCTCACAGTGGACACCACTTCCTGTAGGTATAGGCTAGAGACACCCTGCGGGAACATGCATGCAGTGGTCTTTAGTTGATGCTCTTAAGCAGAGCAGGACCCAGGGGCAGTCTTGCGCAGCCCAGGCCAGGCTTGCTGTGCATTTGTATTCATTCCCTTAAAAAAAAAAAAAAAAAAAACCCATTCTAGGCATGGATCCTCAAAACATTCCTGTTAAGTTAGCCCATCTTTTGGCCCTTGGAAGAGGCCACTTGCTCTCTTCCCAACACTTAGGTTCTCAGAATCTTAACTTTCTAGGATTCTAAGGTTCTTTGACGAAGGGGGCAGGGGGTCCCAGACCTGGGCACCTGCTGCTCACAGGCACTCGAATGCCAAAGCAGCATCCAAGAATGCTGGGTGACCAGTAGCTACAATGTCCGTTTTACAGAAGAGAAAATAGAAATAGTGACCCTAACAGGAAAAGGGACTCATCGGAAGTCACTCAGATAACAAGGTTGCTTGAGTGCAAAACCCTCAGCTCCCGTCCACCCTCCACCCACACAGCCTACGTTTGAGATGATGGCAGAAACGGTGGGGCCCGCCTGTCTGAATGCTCCATGGCCAAGAGTTGGTGGGGCAGGCTTTCCCCAGGGGGGCGTGGGCAGGGCCAGGCCAGTCTTCCTTAGAGCTTGGTGCTGCTACTTGCTCCAGGCAGACCAGGAAGGTTTCTTGGGGGAGGGAAAGGGGCAATTTTAATAGCATTGGGCACTAAGAAATCTGGCAAGGTATTTAGAGGGGGGACGTTGGAGAGGAACCCTGTGGTTCCCATGTGATCTATGGTGTTAGAGACCTCTGTCATCTGCCACCTCCACCATCTGACCAACTACACGCTAATGTGGGGTGTGCTCCTTCCTCTCCCCACTCCACTTCCACCTCAGCCCTGGCTGCCAACCCCTAGCTCGGTGGGAGGGGAAGAGCCATGCCATTCCAAGCAGAGTCCTTTGTAGGTTGCAGTTCCCAGGGGGTTGGAAATGTCAAAGGCAACTTGATCTGGCCCATCTCCCTCCTCCGCCAGGAGAAGGGATTCGCAGGGATCGAGTGACGTGCCTTCGGCCTGAAATAAGCTGCACCCACCCCCAGCGACTTGTCTAACTGTCTGAAGGGTGAGACTGAGGTTAAGCGAGCCTGTGGCCTGTTGGAAACTATGTCCGAGGGACCCAGGTGTTCAACTTCGTCCTACCCAATGACCTAGAGAGGGCGGAGCAATCTCTAAACTGTGCCCCCCCACCTGCCGCCCAATTCCTGCCCCTGCTCCCCTCCCCCCCGAACAATTTTTATATTTCCATTTCCCCCTCCCTCCATTTCTGGATGAATAGACAGACGTTGACCGAGGGCATGTCTGGTCCCGCTGCCTCAGTCTGGCACCTTTCATATTTGTGGCGCTGCGGGATGTCATTCTGTGCCTTGAGCACCCGCCCCGTTGCACTTGTGTCTGGGGAAAGTGCTCCCCGCTGCGTTCCGCCCTCAGCTACGTCTCTGGAGGTCTACCCCGTTTGAGTCAGCTGTTGGGCCATACTCGGCTTATAAAAGCTGCTCGGGGCACCCCCTGCAAGTGGTCCCAGGGCACGTGCCGCACCTGCCATACCTTGGGTTCGTCTTTGGCCTCCTACAGATGAGTGGGTGGGGCCAAACACGAAAGTTCAGGCATCGTGCGCCCTTAGTAGTCTCTCAAGGTTCTCCCGCCAGCTCGATCAGGGACGAAATAGGGATGAAGGGAGGCTTCTGCAGATCCCTCGGTGTCAGCCAGAGTTGAACTGCAGGACACGGACCGCAGCCTGCCCAGGGACAACAGGAGCCCTTCGGGCCCCGCCCGCCGGCGACTCGCCCTGCCCAGGCCGCTCCGCCCCACCCCTGGCGCCCAACTCCTCCTCCCATATTGTCACGCGGGCCCGAGGCGCCCGCCCCCATCTTCCTCGCACTGCTGGGCGCCCAGCCCTTTGCATCTCCAGCTTGCACAAGCTTGGTGCCTCCCCAGTTCCCAGCGCTGCCCGCCGGCCCCCCTCCACTGGGTGTCCCTTTCCCCGCCTGCGGGCGGTGCTCCGCCCCGGGCCTGCTGGGAAATGTAGTTCTGGAGGGAGGTGCGGCCTCCAACGGTTGCTGTTCTTGCACCTCCAGGTTGAGTTTAGGGAGCAGTAAAGTGGTACAGCTGTTCCTAGGCATTCCTTTCCTTCCTGTGGAAGCCTCATGCTCTCTCTGACCAGGTTCTTAGTTTTCTCATGTGGAAAAGGATAGCTCAGTGCAAGGAAAAGGAGCCCTGGTGACACAGTGGTTACTAATTGCAAGGTCTGCAGTTTGAAACCAACAGCTGCTCCGCGGCAGAAAGCTGAGGTTTTCTTCTACTGTAAAGTGTTACAGTCTCAGAAACTCACAAGGGCAGTTCTACCCTGTCCTATAGGGTCACTTGATGGCCGTGAGTTTAGGTTTTTTGGAGTTCGGGTAGAGCCCACCAAGTTGGTCACGGAGGGAGCCTCCTCGAGAGGCTGAGGCTGCCAGGACTAGTCACTGGGGTTAACAGTGGTCTCAACGGCCGGCCTGTGATTGGGAGGACCGGTTCCCCTGGGTATTTTGCCCCTCCCCTCCAACCTGGTTATTTATGGGTCTAGTCACTCCTTTTGGTGGCAGTGCTTAGAAAATGCCTGTGGTACTCAGAGGCAAGTGTGCCTCGATCCAGGATTCCAGAGCACCCTATTCCATGCTCCCTTTGTTTTGCAGTTTGCAATTTCTTGGTCTTGAGATTTCCCCAAAAATCTGTTTTGGACTCCTTAAACTTGGGTAACACAGTGAGCACAGAGTTTGGGGGAACTCTGATGAGACTCTGGGAGCAGAGATTGAGAGCTTTGGGTTTGGGAGCAGGACTGTAGTATGGACAATTCTGGGTCCAATGAGATGCAGGAAAGGCCATTTTAAAAAATCGTTTTATTTGGGGCTCATACAACTCTTATCACAATCCATACATACATCAATTGTGTACAGCACATTTGTACATTCATTGCCCTCATCATTCTCAAAACATTGGCTCTCCACTTAAGCCCCTGACATCAGCTCCTCATTTTTCCCCCCTCCCTCCCTGCTCCCTCCTCCCTCATGATCTCTTGATAATTTATAAATTATTATTTTGTCATATCTTGCCCTGTCCGACATCTCCCTTCACCCACTTTTCTGTTGTCCATCCCCCAAGGAGGAGGTTCCCCCTTTCCAACCCTCTCTCCCTCTACACTGCCAGTATCGCCACTCACACCACTGGTCTGAAGGGATCATCCACCCTGGATTCCCTGTGTTTCCAGTTCCTATCTGTACCAGTGTACATCCTCCGGTCTAGCCAGACCTGCAAGGTAGAATTCGGATCATGATAGGGGGTGGGGTGGGAGGAGGAAACATTTAGGAACTAGAGGAAAGTTGTATTTTTCATCATTGCTACATTGCACCCTGATTGGTTCGTCACCTCCCTGAGACCCCTCTGCAAGGGGATGTCCAGTGGCCTACAAATGGGCTTTGGGTCTCCACTCAACACTCCGCCCCTCATTCACTGTGGTAAGATTTTTTGTTCTGATGATGCCTTATACCTGATCCCTTCGACACCTTTTGATTGCACAGGCTGGTGTGCTTCTTCCATGTGGGCTTTGTTGCTTCTGAGCTTGATGGGCACTTGCTTACCTTCAAGCCTTTAAGACCCCAGACGCTATACCTTTTGATAGCCAGGCACCATCAACTTTCTAGGAAAGGCCATTTTCAAGGGGAGGGTGGAGATTTTCAGCTGGAGGGTCTTAGGGGGTGGGAAGATATATGGGCCCAAAGAACAGGAGTCTGTCCTGTGTAACTAGAGAAACCTGGGCTCTGGGGTGGAGAGGATGACACCAGTACTCATTGTCACCCAAGGGAAGCATTGATATTGTGGGGGAGGTGACTCAGGGTAGGGTAGGCTTGCCAGAGACCTGAGTGTGAGAACTTTCCCTGCCCCATCCTGCTGGGTAAGGACACAGTAGACAGCTGTTAGGGGTGAAGAGTTTCTTTATTGCTCACCCCCCTTGGCCTTGGTGGGCCCAGGCTCTACCAGTAGCCATACTCAGGATAGGTCTCAGACACAAATTCAGGGTGGATAACATAGTTGTTTTTCAAGGCACCGCCAGTTTTCTTGAAGTGACTTGTGTCCCATCTGTGGGGAAAGATGGGTCAGTTCTTTTGGATTCTCATGCATCTAATTGAACATCTGACATGAATTCTCAATGCTGGCCTTGATCTCAACATCGTGTCCCCTAACACTGGCTTTGGGACACACGGTACCAATAGTAGGTCCAGCTGTTTGATTCCCAATACCTGCTCTTTAGCACAGACTCCTTACATAAGTTCTGAACCCAACGCCCAGATCTGTTGACTCTTAAGTCCCACTGCCAAACCCTGACTCCTCAATACCGATCCCCTTGTCATGGAGGTGCGTGGGGGTCAGGTGAAGGACAATCTTCTATTTTCTAGCTTGCTTTGACTTCCTTAAAGAGCCCTGATGGCAGTGGTTTAAGCAAAAGCTCAGTGATTTGAACCCACCAGCAGCTCTCCGGAAGAAAGATGTGGCAACTTTTGTCAACATTTAGCGTCTTGGAAACCCTATGGCGCAAGCTGTAGCTACTCTGTTCTACAGGATTGCTATGAGTCGGAATCCACCAGTGGCCAAGGGATTGGGTGCCCGTTTTTAACTTCCTTGGGGCACTCGCGCCCCCTCGCGGCGCCTTCCCATCAGTACACAGCAGCTGACAGTTCTTGCCCAGCTAGTCCGCGGGGCCGCACCGAGGGACAGCCCTCATTGTGCGTCTCCTAGAGGGCGAGACTTACCTGAGGTTGGGGTACGGGTAGTATGACGGCTGGGGAGTTGTAACAACACATTGCATCCCGGGGCGGTGTTGGTAGGGAGACGCAGCCCTGGAGGAGAAAGCGACGGGCGGGGCCTTAATTTTAGGCCTGGACCAGGCCCCTGGGCAGCACTCCAGGCTTCAATTACCTCTCTCAGGGACGCTTTCTGCCGGCCTCGGGGACTCGCTGCCATCCAGTCAATTCTGACTCATAGCGACCCTATAGGACAGGGTAGAACTGCCCCAGGATCTTCAGAAACTAACTCTTTACAGGAGTAAAAAGCCTCGTCTTTCTTCTGCAGAGCTGGCTGGTGGTTTTGAACTGCTGGACTTTGCAGTTAGGGGCCCAACACACAACCACTTCAGCACCTCGGGGAAGTCTCTAGGGAAATCCCTTTTCCCGTAAGGCGGGTGGTTGGAAGAGCTGGGTGCACCAGATCCCCAGCGTTTTTCCAACTCCACGGAAGTTTCGGAGCCCCGCCCAGGTGCTTTCCTGTACCCCTCCCTCCTCTCCACGCCTTTTTGCCCGGGTTGGGGGAGGAGGTAGGATGTTTCCAGGGCACGGTTTCAGGACCCCATCCTGCCCAACTGTAGACTGACGCAGACTTCAGAGTTGTGCCCTGCTCTTCCCGCCCGACCTGTCGGTGGGTGCGGGGAGAGGGCCTCCCTAAGGTGGGTGGCAGGGCTCTCAGGAGGCATTTCCTGGCTTGTTTAGTTCCCAGCAGCGACTCTGCCTACTACCGAC
>NW_022103922.1:32117278-32126575 GCF_000313985.2 Echinops telfairi
CGCGCAGCACTCAGGCGGCAGGCGGCGTGGAAGGCAGGGCGCCCCGGTGGCGTAGTAGTCCATCCCGCGCATACAGTAATGACGGCCCGAGCACGTGCTTTCGTAACCCTGGAAGGGCAGGCGGCCCCGCAGCGGGTCCACGCAGCCGCACCGGGGGGCGATCTGCGGCAGAGGCTGGTTCCGGGACAGCGAATTCAGCATGTTCACCACGACCTCGCGCTCTGAGCCCACGCCCCAAGCCCGGGAGTCCCAGAGACGGAGACACAACGAGGGGAAGAGACAGGGCCGGGGGCAGAGACAGAGAGTGAAGGCAAAAAAAAAGAGGGGCAGAGAGAATAGGGTTACGCTCTCTCCACGGCCCTCGACTTTCGCCAGCCCCCCAGCGCGCCCCGGCCCCGCTCCGCCCCGCTCCAGGGACTGCCCACCTCCCCCCACCTCCGCAGCCCCGTTACCGTAGGCATTGAGCCGCTCCGACTTAGGCTTAGGAAGACACTCCAGAGGCATCCCTGCAACTACAGTCTCCGTCCCGGCCTCCTGGAAGTGGC
The DNA here is from genome assembly GCF_000313985.2 of Echinops telfairi. Taxonomy (NCBI): domain Eukaryota; kingdom Metazoa; phylum Chordata; class Mammalia; order Afrosoricida; family Tenrecidae; genus Echinops; species Echinops telfairi. The sequence goes on from NW_022103922.1 coordinate 32,117,824, forward strand.
ACGGGCTCATCTTCAGCCTCTGACTGGCCAGAGCTGCTAACTGAGTTTTTCCCAGGACCGCCAGATCCTACTGCGCCTGCCCACTCCCCACCTCCTGCTCCCCAGTGTTTGGGGTTGTCTCCTGGCAGTACGCTTGCTTCGGCTCCCGGGTCAGTGTTGTAGGTGACGGGGAGTGGCCTGGCCCTCCCAAGACCCTGCCTTAGAGCTTGTCTGGGAGGTTCCTCCTCCCGGTCTCTCTGGCTAGTTGATTCACCCAAGCTGTGTCTCAGCGTCTCCCTAATAAAGGATTTTCAATCAGGCCTGCCCGTCAAAATCACCTGAGGAACTTGTGAAAAATCTTGATGCTTGAAAAAGTGCCGATTCAAAAGTTTTCAATCACCCCGAGGTCAGTATCAGACTGTGGTTAAGAGGGGCTGCTCTGACCACAGTCCTCTCAGGTGTCCTCGCACAGCGCCCAGTTAGGTTCCAGGGAAATGCTCCTGAGGTTGTGCTGCCCGGGAGTGGCTTGCCCCCCTTCCCTCCCGTAGCCCTGGCTCACATCACAAAGGGGGGGAGACTCGAACAAGGGTGCTTAGCTCATCCCTGTCACAGGGGCTGCACCACAGGGGGAGGGGACAAGTGGCAAGCTTGATGACTATACCCACCCACCCTCACCCCAGAGACCAGTTAGAGACTGGCATTTCGGGGAGCCATCTCCAGAGATTGGGACTCAGGGCCCAGTAGAGCCTCACTTCCGGGCTTCCTTGTTCCCTAGAAACGCAAACACTAGTGTCATGGGTGATGACTGGTGGGCGAAGGATGAGACACTAATGGTGAAACGCCTGTCCCTGTGGCCCGAATGGGGAGAGGGGACACATTCCAAACCTAGGCATCCGTGCTGGCCAAAGTCAATACCTTAGGCAGTGGGGGCAGACAGGTGGGATACTTGATCTTGCCCGGGCTGTGGTAAGGTCCTAGCCTCCAGGTGGCGTAGCGGTCGTCATACAGATAGCCTGGGATGCATCTGTCTGCTTGATCGTAGGGTGTGGAGATCAGACAGGGTTATTCCCTACGCCACCCCAGCTCCCTCCTTTAACCCCCCAAGACAAAGCTGGTTCTCACGGACCTCCCTCAGGCCAGTCCCCTGCCCAGCCTGGCCTCAAACTTGTCCTCAAAGCAACAGCCCATTCCCCACGCAGAGCCACCCTCTAATGGGCCTTGGAGCTTCTGACCTGATCACGTGTCATCACCACCTGATCACGTGTTATCCTTGGATTGCCCTCGCTGAATCAGCCAATCTGGGAACAAGACCTTTAGTTCTTCCCCTCCCTTATCAACATATCCAGGCACCAGGTTTGCCTATTTTGCCTCCTGAAAAGCCATTTGAATCTGTGGCCCCCAGCTCACCCCTGTCTCTCTGCAGTGCCTCAACAGGAGACAGGAGAATGAAGTTAACAGACAGAACGCTGTAGCTAGACAGCCTGGCTTCCGTTTCAGTGCTGCCAGTTGACTGTCAGCTTCCTCCACTTTAAAATGGGGCAATGACGCTTTCATAGAGTTGGTCTGAGGCTTAAATTAGTTCGTATACTTACGTTAGGCACTCAGAACGATGTCGAGCACATGAATAGTTATTATTAGCCTACTGACCTCCCTGCCTCGTCTTTAAACCCCAACATCTACATAGAAGCTGCAGTACATTTCCACAAATAATAACCTAACAAGACGCTCCCTACACCCCTCCAAAGCCCCGCCTATATGACCTTATTTCCTCTTCCCACTGCCCTTGCCCCCTACCCTGCCCCAGTAGTCTGAAAGAACAGGCATGAGCAATATTACAAAAGGAGGCCTGGAAGGCCTAAAGTGGAATGCGGGGTGAGGGTAAGGTGGGCGTGCAACATTGGGATTCAGAATTCTGGGTGGGAATGCTAAGTTCAAGGTGTTTGGAAGCATCCAGGTAAAGATGACCAGAGCCTGATGAAGCAGAGCACAATTCCAGTGAGGGCCAAGGACGGCTGTAGAGACATGGTTTAGAGGATAAAATAGCCTCAAGAAGAGTGAGGAGAGAAGAATTCTGGACAGCACCCTGAGGTCAGAGAGTGAAATGCCTAGAACAGGTTTCAGAAGGTAGGAAACTGAAGAGGCCCGTGAATTTGGCGATTAGAACAAATACGAGCCAGCTTTAGTGTTTGAGAGTAGGAGATGCAGACTCTCAATTTCAGTTCGTCATGCAACTCATTCAATAAATACTTACGAAGTCAAGGTTCTGTTTTAGGTGAAGGAGACACAAGTGTAGACAGATCATACACCTCTAACCAAATGAGAGAGAAAATAAGGTGTAAAAAGAGGGGCGGAAATAGAGACACTGAATATGAAAATAGAATATGTTTCTGAGAATCTTGGCTGTAAAGAGCAGGAGCAAGATACAGTTTTGATGTAGGCAGAGATTAGGCAGGGTTTTTGGGCTGAGGGGACAGCGGCATGGGAGGTAGAGCGAAGCCTGGTGGTGGGAGGGGGATGGAACAGAGCCACCAAGAAGATAGGAGGCGGTGGCATCGGATATGCATGGAGGAGTGTTATTTGTCTGGGGGAAGGTTAATACTCTCTCCAGCTCTAAGGAGAAGATCCCAGATTTTCGTCCAGTTCTGTGGCACAGATAGGGGCTGGATCTCTCCCTCCAGGGTCAGGGTCACATCAGGTAGTTGGGAGTCAGGTTGAAGTGGAGATTGGTTAGGGAAGAAGCCAGACTCATAGGAGGAGATAAGATTGGTGTAGGATCATGGCAGAGATTGAGACACAATTTTAGTTCAGGTTGGAGGTCAGCATGAGGTTACTGCTGGGGTCAGGGTTAGGTGAGGGGTGAGACCCTACCTTCCTCTTGAGAGAGCCAGTACTTCTCAGGGAAATAGAGGTGGTCTTGCATGGGATTTTTATAGCTGTAGTCATGCATGGCACATCTGACCATCTTCTGCAGGGCTTCATTGTCCATGTGGTGCCCTGTGGTATGAGTCAGGCCCTGGACAAGGGGAGAGGGCAGGTAGTGGCTAGGTACATAAAGACCCAGCACTGGAGTCCTGCTGGATCAAGGTCCAGGCCTTCTGGAGATCAGCGCAGGTGAATCCCCCCTCTTCTCCCTCCATCTCCCTATGCCAGAGGGAGTCGTGCCAGCCTTGGCCCCATCTGCACAGTTTCCCTGTTGGAATTACTCAGCCCTCCTTCCTTCCTATCAAAGCCTGGCACTGGCTCTCAGTCAGTGGGTGGTTCAGACTTTCTCATTACTGTCTTGCCCTTGACTGGGAACTCTTTGAGGATAGCCAGGCTGGGTCTTCCTGTTCTACTTCTTCCAGGCTGTGCACTATCTGGGCAAGGTCTAGGTCTCCCTCAGGGTCAGGTCCTCAGCACGACCAGGAGCCTCTGGAAAAGCTGGCTGCCTTATGCAGGTGAGGATTCTGGGAAACTGTTTCCTTGGAGAAGCGAAGTTTGGTGCTGGAGGGAGAGGCAGCTATTCTAACATTTAACTACCTGCCTCTGACCTGACCCTGCCTCTGCTGGGAATCTAATATGATCCTTGACCCCAAACTTCGCTGTGCCCTGGCTCTCACTTCTCCTAATCTTTTACCCTGGTCCATACCCTGGACCCCTTCTGCTTATTGGGGTTCACGTCATCTCATCCCATCACCCCTTTTTGGGGGGTTAAATGTGTGGAAGCCCAGATCAAAGCTTCCCATTGTCCTCACCTGAGAGCAGAATGCCAAGTCACACAATTGTGGCCTCATGGCCTCTGTGGCCACCGGTGAACAGACAGCCATGAGACACAAGAATAGGATCTATTCCTTATAATGGACAGCGAGGTGCTGGGATAGCGATGCCATCTCCCCCAATTCCTCCTTATAATCTTAAGGGCAGAGTTTCTCCGTAGTCAGGGACAATATCCTGCAGCTACCAGCACTCCCACCCACCTGAAAATCCCCAGCACAGGGACTTCTAGAATCATTTGTCCAGCTGAGGTTCAGTCTTGTGGATAGACCTGTACAGATACACTCCCATGTAGGTGGAGGTGAGACTGAATGTTGGAGTTGTAGGTAAGGGCCACCCCTATGACACAGCACTTCCTGAACTTTACACACACACACACGCCCAGGTATGCACACAGATCTTTGTATCCAGATGCACTCATAAACACACACTCAAACGTATACCCACACAGCCATGCTCTCAGCTGGAATACCAATTGAGATGCTTCCACAAATGGATGCAAAGCCACTCATCTCTGCCAAGAAATTTGGAAGCCAGCTACCTGGCAAACTGATATTTATACCTATTCCAAAGAAAAGTGATCCAATAGAAAACAAAAATGATTGAGAAGTATCATTAATATATGCATGTAAAATTTTGCTGAAGATAATTTAAAAAGAAAAAAAAGATTGTAAAAGTACATTGACAGAGAATTTTCAGAAATTCAAGTTGGATTCAGAAGCAAACATGGCATGAGAAACTCAAAGTTAATATCAGATGGATCTTGCTAAAAGTAGACAATACCAGAGATACTTACATGTGTTTTGTTACCTATACATTTGACTGTGTGGCTTGTAACGAATTGTGGATAACATGGTGAAAACGGGGAATTTCAGAGCACTTAATTGTCCCCATGTGGAATGTGTACACACACCAAAAAGCAATTGTTTATATAGAAAAAGGCGTGGTTTAAGATCAGGAAAGGTGTGTGTCAGGGTTGTTTATGTTCACCATACTCATTCTGTGTGCTGAGTACACAATCGAAGAAGCTGGGCTATAGGAGGGAGACTGAGGCACCAGGAACGAAGGAAAACTCATTAACAACGTAGAAGACACAACCTTGCTTGCTGAAAATGAAGGCTTGAAACACTTACTGATTAAGATCAAAGACGACAGCTCTCAGTATGGATTATGCTACAACATAAAGAAAGCAAAATTCCTCACGACTGGATCGATAAGCAGCAGCCTGGCACATGGAGAAAGGATGGAAGTTGTTAGGGATTTCATTTCAGTTGGCTTCACCATCAACACTCATGGAAGCCGGAATCTTGGGTTGGGAAAGTCTGCTACCAAAGACTTCTTGAGAGTGTTAAAAAGCAAAGATGGAAAAACAAAGTAAACCAAAGATGTCCTTTTGAAACTCAGGTGCGCCTGACCCAAGTCAGGTATTTCCGGTCTCGTCGTCAACATGCGAAAAGCTGAGCAACGAAGAAGGCAGGCCTGAGCAGACTTGGTGCCTTTGGAGGCCTGTGATAAGAAGAGTGTTGAATCAGGGCCGGCCACAAGGAACTGTATGTGACCGCCTCCCTGGGGGGAGGGCAACAGAAACGTGGGTGAAGGGAGACGTCGGACAGGGCAAGATATGACAAAATAACAATTTATAAACTATCAAGGGCTCATGCGGGAGTGGGGAGCGGGGAGGGAGGGGAAAAATGAGGACCTCATGCCGGAGGCTTAAGTGCAGAGGAAATGTTTTGAGAATGATGAGGGCAATGAATGTACAAATGCGCTTGACACGATGGATGTGTGTATGGATTGGGATAAGAGTTGCATGAGCCCCTAATGAAATGATTAGAAAAAAAAAAAAGAATGAACGCATTTCTCTTGGAACAAGTACACTCTGAGTGCACTTTAGAAGTGAGGATGGTGAGACTTCGCCTCGTCCACTTTGGACACGTTAGTAGGTGGGACGCGGTCCTGAAGAAGGAGATCATGCTTGGTAACGTGGACGATTGATGTCAGATGCTCTTGGCTGAAATCAGAGACTACCTGAGAGGTGGATGACACGGTGGCTGCAACAAGGGTCTCAAACACCAACCATTGTGAGGATGGTTCAGAACTGGGTGCTGTTTTATTCTGTTGTACAGGTGCTCATGATGCATCAGAACCCATGTGATAGCCCCTAACAACAACAGTAGCAGCAGAATACAGGCATAAACACTTAGGCAAACACATCCAATACATACAGATACAAAAATGGTCATTTAGAAGAATGTAGACATTACCCACTTTTAGATATGTTAGAGTCTGTCCTCAGATGTGTGTAACTTTGCAGGTGTCTAATCTTTGATCTGCCCATGTTTCTGAATAGAATACAAAGCTTACTGGAGGCTTTGAGCTGTGGGTGGAATTTGTTGACCATGAGCATCACTCTAGGGTGATCTGGACCATCTTTTGCAAATCCCGATGTCAGTATTGCAGGTCTTTGTGTTTTTTTTCCAGGTCTTTGCTCTTGTACTGACAATGTTTGTCACAAAAGATGCCCTTTAATCTCTAGCTTGAGAGTAATGACCTAGTTGCTGCTGTTCTGAGAACCCAACGGACATGAGGACTGCTGGAAGTGTTAGCATTCAGTCCATGAAGGTCAACCTCTTTTATTGTGGCATCCTGACCTAACCTGTCCCTGGATCCCCCAGTCCTGAGAGCCTCTCCAAGAAAACAAGCCTTCTGACTTTTGCTGGGCTTGGTGTGGGCAGTCACGCAGTAGCATAGACCAGCAAAGGGGATTAGTGACTTTCATTTCATTTTAAAAAGGCTTTCAAATAATTCTTATTTTAGTCTTGGCTCTGTACCATCTTCAGTTCCAGAGAAACTTAGTAGTCAATTCTCAAGCCTCTGGAAGTTTCTTCAGTTTTAAGTTTTATTATGTCTATAGATTCACTGCTGATTTCGGATTCAGCTTTCTCGGATCTGTTAAGTCAGCTACCATTTACCTTTCAAACTTTTGTTTCCTGTCCCCTCTCCTTTCTCTGCATGATCTGGCTCTATGATTTAAATATCCATTTACTGTAGTTTCAGAGAAGTTTCAGGAAAGAGCAACAATCCATGTATTTAATTTTAACCCAGAGGATTATGTATATATTCTACATATGAACTATGTCAGTTATACAGATATTTTCATATTCCTTATGTCTTTGATGACTAGAAATCCCTAATTTTAACATCACCGAATTTATCAATCTCTTCTCTTATGGTGAGTGTTTTCTGTGACTTGTTTAAGCAATCTATCCATACTGGATAAAGGAGCTATTGTCCTATCTCTTCTTTTAACAGTATACAGTTTTACTTTCTATATTTAAGTCTTTAATGGGTCAGTAGTTGCTTTATGGGGTTTGGTGTCAGGTGAAGACTACTTTTATTTGTATCCATATGGATATCTAATTGTCCCATTAAGTAGTCTATTTTTCCAGAGATTTGTAATGCCACTTAAGTCTGGTGTATCTTTTTCCATACCTCTACTTTAAACTATTTCTGTTGTACAGTATATTGTTTCCATCTATGTATGGATCTGTTCCTAGTCTGTTCTATTCAATAATTTGTCTATCACTACAATAATACTATACTTTATTAATTTCTATAGTTTTATAACAAAACCAATGAATTGTGGCCTGGTATTAATATTTGATTGGGCAAATTCTCTCTCTTTGTTTTTGGTTAGGGAAAATTCTCTCTTTCAGGCGTACGTTACTTATTTCTTGGATCTCAACATCTCTGTTAGGAACAGCTTATCAAATTCCTCAAAATAACTTATTGGGATTTAATCAGAATTGCATTGAGTCCTTATGATAATGACTTCTATTCATGAACATGTTATTATTTCTCCATTTATATAAGTATTTCAAAGTGTTTAATAAATTGAAAATATCCATACAGTTTTGTACATATTTTGTTAAATTTATTACTAGGTACTTTACCTTTTGATGTTAGAATTAATGATGTATTTAAAAATGTGATAGAATTTCTTTTCTCATATTCATCCGACTGCCTACATTTCATGATATCTAATAATTATAGATTCTCTATATAAGATTGTATTATTTGTAAGTTATGACATTTTTATTTCTTCCTGTCCTATCTTTACATATTTTTCTTGGTGTTCTGGCTAGGAGCTACCATGCAGTCTTGAATATCAGTACAGTAGTGATAGTGAACATCTTTGCCTGGATCCTGATTTTAGAAAGGATTCTAAAATCACTATTCACAATAGCCAAAAGATGAAAATAACCTAACTAAGTGCTGTCAACCGATGAAAGGATAAACAAAATCTGGTATAGACAATGAAATCCTATGCATTCATAATGAGTAATTCTCAAATTATAAGATGGATGAATCTGGAGGCTCTTAAGCAGAGTGAAATTAGCCATTCCCAGAAGGACAAATCCTTTGTGATCTCACTATTAGAAAGAGACAGGAATAGGCTACATATTGAAACCAGCGTTCACCAGTGGTTAGCAGGGGCAGGGGAGGAGGTAGGGATCGCTCTATATACACTGACACTTGTTATATTTGGTGGCGAGAAAGGCAACCCCCAATGTGGGTCAAGTAGGCAAAGCCTGACCAAGGCAAATTATGTCAGTAAGAAGCACACGCAGGAAAAAGGACTCTTTTCTCTGGTAAATCCTGACACCCACAACTTTGCAACAAAAACTGAAAAAAACCATGAGCATGATTACATATGTATGTATATGTACATACAAGTGTATCAGTATATGTGTTTGTGTGTACATACGGGCATGTATAGACATATCCATATGCAGATATATGTACATGTGAGTATATGTATGCACATAAATTTATGCACAAGAGAGCACATAGTAGCAAGGGCATGTCTTAGACTTAACCAAGATTGGTTTACAGAATATGACTAAGTCTCTATGTGCCTGGACTAAAAGAGAAAGAACGGAATCAGAGACTCAGAGAAGAAATGGGTCCACAGGACTAACTGTCTCCATACAGTACAATCTCATCCATCCTGAGACCA
>NW_022103922.1:32129519-32138623 GCF_000313985.2 Echinops telfairi
TTTAGGACCATACTGTTCTGTTTTTCTTTTTCGCAAGTTGTATTTTTCTAGAATCTGTTTATTTTATGTAACTTTTCTATTTTATTCGCATAGAGTTGTTTTCTGTCCTAAATTTGTCTTCTCAATTTACAGTTATGCTTCTTTCATTGGTTTTTGCTCACTTGCTTTCTTGATTACTCTCTCCAAAGGTTGGTCTGTTTGATGAGTCTTTTCAAAGAATCAAATTTTAACTTTGTTGACATTGTTGAAGGTTTGTTTTCTAGTTTGTTAATTTTGCTCTTAGTTTTACTATCTCCTATTCCACTTTCCCTACATTTTTTCTGCCCCCTCCCTAACTTCTTTAGTTTGATGTTGACCCACAAATGTGTTACCTGTTTTCTTTTCTAAGGATTTCTCCAAGTACAACTTTGGCTGTGTCCCACAAGTTTGGACAGACAGTTTTCTCAGTTCCGGATATGCTTCCCTTTGTTTTGATTTCTTATCTGACCCATTATTTCCAGTGATGCTTTGTTTTAAAACTAATGAGGATTTTGCTTAGCTTTTTGCATCGCTGACCTGTAATTCAATTGCACGGAGGCTAGAGACTGCACTTTTATGATGTTGGTCTTTGGGGTCCTGTTAACATTTGTTTTATGATCTAGTACTTGGTCAATTTTTATAGTGTTCTTGATGCTACAGTTAATGGATTCAGGCTTCTAGTTATGTTCAATAAATCAAGCTTGTTAATTGTATTTTCAAGTGTTTTAGTTTTGTTTCTTCGCTGGACCCATCAGTAATTGAGGCGTGTTAAACTGTAGTGGATTTCATAAATTTATCTTTCCAACTATTTTATTAGGCCAATGCAAATTTATAGTCTCTTCCTAATGTAACACAACCTTGCTATTTATGTAGTGATCCATTTAAAAGTGTGGCTGTGTATTTAATCTTAAAGCTGCTTTTGTCTTAACTTTTTGTTGCTGTGTATGTATCAGGCAGGATTGGATCAGAAGAGCAGAACCAGTATGAATTATACAGCAATAGATATTTAGTATAAAGATCAGGTTTTCAAAAGTTGTGGAAACACTTAAGAACTTATGCAAAGCCATTATTTTTGCAGCTCTTATTGAGCCTAATGTTGTATAGATCAACCTGGCTGCCAATCAGGAAGGAGAATGGGACATGTAGTGGGGGAGAGCAAGGATGAATTGGACATCAGGAGGAGACCCTAGAAGTGATCTCTGCCCCCATCTCCAATCTTGATGAGCTAGATGGCCTTCAGGACAATCTGCTGCCCCCTTCACTGGAGAGCTGCCCATACACCTCACTTCTTATTTGCGCCTTCCAAACCGCAGTTAGGAACTGCTTACGGAAGGGAATTGTGCAAAGTGTAGTTCCAGCTAGTTATGCAACACCATGGTCTTTAGCGCCCTAGTGGTGTAGCGGTTACACGTTGGGTTGCTAACCGAAAGGTCAGCGAGAGAAGGTTTTCTCTCCCATAAAGAGTGACAGTCTCCGAGATCCCAAAGGGCACATCTATTCTGTCCTGTAGGGTCGCTGTGAGTTGGAATCAACTTGCTGGCAGTGAGTGTGAGTTTGTTTGCTTCCTAAAACAGCTGGAGGCTCCTGTGATTTAACTGCGGAATTGTTCCTTCCAACTGAGTGCTATTGATTTGCAATATTTTAGGGTTTTTTTAATTTTAAGAATTAACATAAAAAATTAAAATTATTTTATATAGATGCTTGCTGGAATTTACCTCAGATTTACAATTTTCTTAGCTCCATGCTACTTCTCCTCCACTCCCTCTGCCTGCACCCCGCCCAAGCCCCAGGAGTCACCGAATTCTGAATTTTATTTCCTTGCAAGAACAAAAGATTCTCTCGGCTCCTTCAGTCACCAGTAAAATCATCAGGCAGGAAAACATTTCCTTAGATGGGCTTCTGGTCGTTAAAATGAATGGCATGCACAGACCCGATCTGAACCAGGAGGGCAGGATGGTCTGAGAGCGCCTCCCCTTGGTCCCGTGGGAGTCTGCGGAGGGGAGGGCAGGAGTGTCTGGTCACGCTAACACCATTCCGTCTTGCGTCTCAGACTTCTCTTTGTATCTGTTCTGTGTGCTGGTGAGTTTCTTTCACGCTCCTTTCTTTCATGTCACAGACACTCTGCAGCGGGGTCTAGTTTGCTTTTTACCCTGTCAGTGTTTTATTTGAACAAATAATACCCTTTTTTTAAAAACACTTGTCTGGTCTTTTCTTTCCTTCGGTTCCTTTCATTTGCTGTTGTTGAGCATATACACAGCAGAGCAAACACCCGTTCAACAGTTTCTACAGTTTGGTGACCGTGAGGATATTCTTCAAGTTAGGCGATCATTCTCATCCTCCTTTCCCGAGTTGTTTCTCTATTAACATAAACTCCCTGCCTGGTGGGACAAACTCCAAATGCACTATCCCCCTTACATAAAAAACAAACAAACAACAAACCCAAATGAGCATCATCTTGATCTTTGATTTCACTTGACGAGCTTTTTTGGGGCGTGGTGACGATGGCATCTTCCACTGGCTTGATTGATGTTTGTTTTCAGAGTCATAAGAATAGCACCGTATCTGTCGTCAGTAATAACCTTGGGGGATAAGTCTGGGTCGCCTCAGAGCTGTTTTTTCAAACCACAGCATGTTTGCACTCAATGCTTTTTCCTGGTCAGAACCCGATGTGCAAATTTTGCAGCAACCCTTCTCATTCCCAAATCATCCATTAAAATTCGCTGAACCAAGCTCAAAGATAGTCCAGATAACGTCCCCAACTCTTCCATGGTTCCCCATCTGTCTTTGAGCACAAGTGCGCAAATTTTGTCGACATTTTTGTCCTTTGGGGAAGTTGAGGAATGTCCAGACAAGTTTTGTCATCAATTGACATTTCACCTTTTTTGAAATGAAAAAAACCAAAACACTCGTACACTTGAGATTTTCCCATAGCTCTGTCCTCGTAAGTGGTATTCAACATCACAACCATTTCTGCGGTATTTTTCCCAAGCAGGAAAAAGAATTTCACAGCTGTTTAACTCCAAACCAAGGAACCAAATCCCATGTGATGTTTGGGTGTACATAAGCACTCTCAGCAACCACTCTTTCCTTTTGGTTTGTTGTGAATATATCTATCACACAACTCTTGCCAATTCAATTTTTTACAGGGGTACAATTTACTGACAGCAATTAATCAATCAGTTGTCCAACTCTACTTTTAATCAATGTGATTTTTTCCATCATTTTTTTCCACCTAGGCGCTTCCCCTTTTCTGAGACGTTCCTCCCTCTCCTGGTAACCAACACTAAACTTAGGTCGCTATACATTTGCCTGTTCCTGTCTTTTGATATAAGTGGGGTCAGACAATATTTGTCTTTTAGTGATTGCCTAATTGTGCTCAGCATAATGGCTTCATGCTCCATCCATGCTGCAGCATTCATCGGCTTCATTTCCCCTATTGGACGAGCGGGGGTTGTAGGTACTGTACTTGGTCTTTCCACGCATCATTTGGTTCTTTATGTCTTGGGCTACTGGGACTGGTGCTACAGCGAGCATGTTGAATGGCTACTTTCAAGTCTTTTGGGTGTATACTGAGGAGTGGAGTTGCTGGGTCACATGGTATTTCTATTTTTAGCTTTTTGAGGAATTACCACTGTTCTCCACAATGACTATTCCATTTTGCATTCCCACCTATCTGCCTTTCTTTGTTTTTCATTATGGTTTATTTCGTTTTCACAACATAAAATGGATTTCATCTGATTATTTTTTATAGTCTCTTGTTGCTTGCTTATTTTGATGATTTCACACAGTATTTGATTTTTTTCTTTATAATAATTTTTTCCCCTTACTTTTATTTATAAAGAACATGACTCCTCTAGGCGCAGACACAAACACGTATTCCAAGGAGCCCACGGAGAATAAAACAACGAGAGCACAGTGGAAAGCTTACGTAACACCAGTCTAGGCACCCAGACTCGAAAATCCTTCAGGATGTTTTCCCAGACATGCAGCCCTCCCACTAGACGACACGACGGAGATCCTTGTGGGGTGGTCCCACCCCACCCATGAGGCAGAACAGCAGAGCTCAGTCTTCAGCATCATCGAACATAATTATTTTGTTTTAATTCCAATTCCAAATTAGACCTTGGGGGTTAATTCTAGTTTGTTGTTTCTATAGACGGCCTTTAGAGTGGGTTGTTTCTTTGTGTCTCCCACTGTGTTTATATTTAATTGACCTTAGTTTGAAGGGTACTTAGAAAATGACTTTGTGGATGTTTCTCAATAGAGTAGGTTTACATGAGTCTCCTGTGTATAAGTGCATTACCGGTGGTGGTGGTGACAGAGGAGGAAGGGAGGAGGGACAGGGAAACGGAGATCATTTTTGAGAGGGCTTCAAAAAGTTGATGGAAAATGGATTTAAAAGATAATTTTTCTACAAACGTTTTGAAGCCCCTTGTATTAAATTGAGACTGTGTTCCCCTTTCTGATTCAGGTTAGAATTTGCCCTTCTAGTCCTTCTACCTTTCAGCTAGTTTAAGGCTTAGGTGTTTTTGTTTTTTTAATCATTTTATTAGGGGCTCGTACAGCTCTTATCACAATCCATACATCCATCCATTGTGTCAAGCACATTTGTACATTTGTTGCCATCATCCTTCTCAAAACATTTTCTTTCTTCTTGAGCCCTTGGTATCAGCTCATTTTTCCCCCTCCCTCCCCGCCCCCAAGGCTGAGGCTTCTGCATGCAGTTCTGACATAAGCATTTGTCCTTAGGGCAACTGTCTTCCAAGTATATTTACCACTCATTTCCATGAAAATCTTTAACAAAATAAAAATATTTTTTATACAGGCTCTAGTTTTGAAGCCAGATGGCTTGTCAGAGTTCCTAGACCATCAGACTATAAGAAACAGAAACCTTTGCTTCATTCTGAATCCTACTGCGCTGTGGTTTTCCTTCCACTTCAATCACTACAGCAGCTCCAGCCAGGTGACCGAGGGTTACCATGCTCAAGAGGTCCCTTCTAGTGCCTGCAGCACTGGACAGCACCGACATTTGTCCCAGAATGCTCTCTTTGTTGGTTTCTCTTTGACTTTCCTGCTCTCTCTCTGCTTCCCTGGCTGTATTTCTCCGTCACCTTTTGTGGCTTTTCTTGAGCTACCTGTACCCCTTAAATGTTGGTTGTCCCCTAAGTTCTGCCCTTGGCCATTTTCTTACTCTTCTTTGACAATCTCGTCTACTCCCTATGACATTGGCTGCCACATGTATGTTGATGATTCAAAATCCGTACCGGTAGCCGGACTGCTTCCCTTTGCTTCAGGTAAGTATCCACTTACCCACCAGATTCTATGCTGAGATGGCCTCAGAATAGTTTTGTTCCGAAATGAATTCCAAATAGCTCTCTAATCGATGGTTCCAAATTTCCATTGGTAGCACTGCTTTTCCTCCAGTGGCCAGAGCCCAACATCCTGGAGTCATCTTTCCCTTCCTCTTATATCCGGTTGGTGACCAAGATCTTTTAATCTACTTCTTAAAATCCTCTCTTACTGGAGGTACTCTCACATTTTGCTGGTGGGAATGTCAGCGGGAATCCCTACTGACTAGTGCATGTTCTGTACTGGGCCACCCGACTTTATTAACGTGTTTGCGGAGAGCTCCTGCAAGGCAGTGTCTGGCACTTCATGTTTGTATCCTGTGTGCCTATATCATGCCTGTCAAATGTAGGTACGTAACAAAGGTTTGTTGGGTGATACACATAAATTCTCTCAGGCAAGGTCACAAACTCACCAATCTTCTATTTTGTGCGAGCTGCTTACATCTATTTGGTCACCTGTATTCAAGCACCGACACAGAGAGAAAAAAGGAGACACACCTACAAGCCATTGCCTGTCTGTCCCAAAGGCACACACCAGAGTAGATGGGGTCCTGCCTCAGGGCATCTGCACTTCCTGATCTCTCTGCCTGGGAGCTCCGCCCCCCTTCCTTTTTTCCCTCGGCTTTTCACATGGCTAGTGCTCTCATCATCATTCCAGCACCAGGGCAGTGTTCCCTTGAGAGAGAGGCCAGCCATGAGTTCCCTCCTTCCATGTCCTCCCTAGCTCAGTCATTTTCCTGGGTTACTTCCAATTCTATCACTGTTTATTTTCTGTACAGAAGTTTGGGCAATGTATAAAAATATTGTTTACTACCTGTCTCTCCCCACCTCCTATGCTGATGTCATTTCATGAGGGCAAGATCTTGTACTATTTACCACTGGAAGTTCTGTGCTAGGAAAATGAATAAGGAGCACACACACATATACACATAAAGCTACAAAGAATGATGGTCACCTATCGACAACCACACACCACCAGTCAGTCCTCCTGATAGCTAATCCCTGGCCATACATTTAGGCCTTTCCTCCCATTTCCTCCAACCTCCACTTACCGGGGTCACAAACTTGTTGGGCTCCCAGGCCCACATAGCTGGGTCTTTATAGACCTCCTTGATGGAGGTGGGAGCTCGGTAGGAGTCAGTGTAGGTGCTGATGGGAGTCTTGGTCTTACGGGAGAAGAGGAACATGGTGAGGTAGAGGTGATGCTATGGTGGGCTTCACCTACCAAGAGCTCCTGCTGAACATGAGTGACTAGCTCCTTTCCTAGGCAGCCCACCCCTCCAGCTGGGCATGTGTCCCTGGCTTCTATGACCCCCTTCTGTGGGGAATCCTTTAGCTTATCTTTTCCACAGCCTCCCTCCCCCTCCAGGATGTGCACTGCCCATTATGATATCACCTGGCTTAGCACCAATTCCCTCTCTACTCTCCCAATCCCTTCCTGCCTCAAACCCTTCAAAACAGACTCATTTCCAAATGTTCAGAGGGCCCCCGGCTAAGCGTCTAGAAGAGGAAGCAGAAGTGCAGAGGAGCCAAGTGACTTGGCCAGGGTCATTCAGCAGGTCAGTGGCCAGGCCTGGCCTGGCAATCCCTGGGTGGAGGAAGAGCGAGCTATGCTGGCCCCCCTCCCTGCAGCCCGCCTGCCCAGATAGGGAGCTGAGGCTAGCTTGTTTGAGGCTTTTAATATTATTTGTGTTACACGATACATAACCAAGGATGAAAGTCAATACTGCGATGGAAATGTTAAAAAAAATATGATACACGGTTCATGTCTTTCACACACCTTCCTGAAAATCAATTAGTGAGCACAGAGAGACCTGGCTGGGTGGCAGCCACAGCTGAGAGTAGAAGGGGTGTTAAGGCAGTATCTACAAGGGGGCAAGGGGCAGGGGGCAGGGGGCAAGCTAAGGCCTTGAGTCTTCCCCTCCAGCCTCCCAGACAGGGAAGCAGGGAACCATACACTCTCCCTAGATCCCAAAGCTGCCCACTGCCAGCATCCTTCCTCTCCCTACCCCATATACACTGCCATCCCAGGGGTCTAGTATGTCCTGTGGGGAGGAGTTTCCCTGGTTCCTCAGGGCCAGAGTCCCACAGCAAGTGAGCAGCAAAGGCAGCAATCTAAGTGAGCCCAGGTGGGACTGTGCCCCAAAGAGAGGTGGAACCCATGCTCGAGAGGGTGAGTCAAGGGACCTGCTCCTGGTGGTGGGTGTGGGAAGCCTGGCTCTGGGGCCCGGAGGATGGGGCTAGGGGATGCTGTCTGGTCAGGGGAGATGCTCAGAGATGGAGGCCTGGTGGTGGGCCCTGCAGGAGCCTTCCTGGTCCTCACCTTCCTTTGGTGTTCCTTCAGTGTCCCACTAGGGTCTCTGCACTGGAGGAGGACGGAGAGGGGGAGGGAGGAGTGGTAGAGAGTTGGCAGCCCCTGGGTGTGGCGCAGGGAGAGGTGCTGCCCTTCCTTAGCCAGCCCCCTCACTTTTTCCTCTCACCACCGTCTACTCCAGTCTACCTCTCGCACTGGCATCCAGAGCGGGCTGTGGGTGAGCCCATTGCATGCTCTGGGAGCAGAGTGGATATGCCTGATTGTGGGGGTGTCAGCATGGAGTAAGAGGGAGTGTACACCATGGCCTGGGGTGGGGGCTTGGGGAACATGGGCCTGAGCAACCTTAGACTAGCTGTGCTTTCAACCTCCTTCCCATGGGGCAAGTCCTTACTGCCCAGCCGTCCTCCCCTTTCTCTTGTTCCTCAGCCTTGCTTTTCCTTTCCCTGACCCTCCCGACCAACCAGTCGCAGGGGCAGCAGAGGCAGGACACCCACTGAGCCCCATGCATTCCCTACATGCCACCACACCGCCATCCGCACACATGGACACCCTGATCCTCCCCTTTTCTCGCAGACACACACACACACACACACACACACAGATCGAGCTGACAGCCACACCGGGAACTCCCGCACAGACGTGCCTACACACAAAGGCCTGACATCCCAAGGGTTGGCGCCGATCTGTGCGGCTTGCTTTAGGAAACCGCAGCGCCGAGAAAGGAAGAGTGCAAGGAGCAGAGGAGCCGGGTCAGAATTCTGCCCCACCGGAAGGTCACTGAAGGCCCGGCAGCGGCTCGCAAGGTAACAGACCACACAGACACACCCCCAGCGCGGACACTCACACCTATGACAGAAACGGACTCACGCCATGTCCCAACCCCAAGAACAGACACACAGCCCCCGTGTTCAGCCAGGCGCTCCCTCCCAAGCACAGGCAGCCACTAGTCCAGCCCGCTGCCCAGCTGATTTGGGCTGGGAGTGAGGGGGGTAGGGGTGAGGGCGGGGGTGGGCGAGAAGGGGCTTGTGAGCCACCTTAATTCCCTCCCCTTTCAGTTGGGAGACAGACCAGTGACTAGAAACCTGAAGAGGGCGAGGCTTTGGTTAGGGTCGAGTGAGGACCGATCATATCACCCCAAAGCGTGACTTGGCGCCCCTTGCCCTCCCCCTACCGCCCAAAGAGGTGAATGGGGCAAAAGGGAGCAAAGGCCTTCTTCCTGTGATCAGGATGTTGGGGGGAGAGTGGGCAAGATCCCTCTGGGTGGCTTTGCCAGGCTTCCTACTTGGAGATGGGTGGGGGGATGCAAATAGGTAGGTGGGGCGGCAGGGGCATGTGAAGGGGACTCTGAGGTGCTGGGCCCTGTCCCTACAGCCAGGACCTTCCTCCCTCTTCTGAGCCCCTCAGCCCCGTTTAACAGGCTGGGG
>NW_022103922.1:32138740-32148791 GCF_000313985.2 Echinops telfairi
GGGGTGGGGTGGGGGCCACGCCCCTGGCTTTGTGACTCCTCCTCCCCCACTGTTTGCTGTTGGCCTCCTTGCCGTCCACTCCTCCATACTGTGGCCTTGCGGGGCTGGGTGCCGGGCAGGGCCCCCCAGCTCTCCTGGGCCCCGGGTGGAGAGGGACCAGGTTTTGGTTTCTCCTGCTCCATGAACACACAGAGGTACACGTCCTACCATAGGAGGAAGCAATGACTGTTACGAGGTTGCGGCTGGCGGGGGCGCTGGGCTGGGGCAGGCGGCGAGCTGGGGAGGGGTCGGCCCCTGCCCGCCCCGGCCTGGCCTTTCTGCCCTGGCCCCGTGGCCGCCGCGGCCACCCGCTACTGAATGTGGCAGGCGGTGGAGGACGTGGCCTGGCAGCACATGCAGGTGGGGTTCACAGACTTGGGGGGTATGAGGTCCAGGTCCTCGTCGTCCGGGATCTCATCTAATCGGTAGCCATCCTTTAGCAGCTGGATGTTCAAATCCTGGTTGATCTGCTGTAGACAAAGTCGGGGAGGAGGAGGTTAGGGTCCAGCGGGGGTGGGGGGAATGGAGAAGGGCCCTGGCAGGCCCGGCCCCTCTCCACTCCTAGGCTTCGTCCCCGCTCACCTCTGCCCCTCTTCCTCACCTGCGCAGACTCCCGAAGGCAGCCCCACTTCCACCCCACCAATTCTCCTTCCGATTCCCCGCCAAAGTCAGCTTCTCACCTCCGGTTCTGCCTTGTCCCTCCCTGCCCCAACCTCCTTCGGCCTGTAGGTCAGACAGGCACCTATCCTCCCGGCTTTTCGGCCTCCAGCACTGCAGGTCAGTCCTAAGGATCTTCTTTCAGCGCCTCCCTCCCATTCCATGTCCCAAGGCCACTGTGCCATCGCCCCACCCCTTCTCCTTGGTGGTGGTCCTCCTGGGCGGGGGCGGGGTGGGGGGGGAAGAGGGGGAATTCTAGGGCTCACCTCAGCAGATGAGTAGCCGGAGGAAGAGTATCTGGACATGTCAAAGTCGTCATCGCTGGAGGAAGGATGGCAGAGAGGAAGACAGTGAGGCAAATTAGGTAGCAAACCCCTACACCCTCCCTGCAGGCACTACCGCCCCCCCCACCCCCACCCCACCAGCCCAGAGCAGAGCAAACGGCATGTCCTGAATAAAAATGTGCGTGTGGTGCAGATGTGCCTCGCAGCCAGTGTCCCTCCAAACCCACACATTGCTGCCCCTGAGTGGACGGAGACGCCCGGGTTCCCGGTCTCACTTTTTAAAACAAATGACCACCCCTCACCCCTCTCAAGCCAGCCGCAGAGCCTTCCACTCCCCGCTGCAGCTCCCAGGCTGGCTCTGTGCAGGGGTGCTCCTGCCTTCTAGGGGACTTCCATTCAGAGTAACACCTGCTGCTCAGAGATGACATCAGGGCCAGTGCAGGCCCAGTCTTTGGAGCAGTCCTCCCAGGACTGCCAGCAGTGTACTGGTCAGCCCCTTACTCTTCCTTGCTCCCCACATCCCCCAGGGAAACCTCACTCCCAAGGGATTCACCCTTGCAGAATGCCTGGCTGGCTGAGTACAGCTCACACAGCACTGCACCCACGCCCCCCCCCACGCCCCCGCTACACACCTGTCCGTGTCCAGGGCCACCAGTGGCTTTTCATCTGGGCTCTGGTCAAGCGAGGAGTAGCCTTTATTGGGGACGACCAGCCTGGGGGAGAATTCTGAGTGTTAAAGTGGCAGCTGGGGCACACAGCCCTGGTGGGGGACAGGGCTGGGCTCCATCCTGCTGTGCCCCCCCACCCCACTTCCGCCAATTTGGAGCCTACTACATCTGTCTCTCCTTTAGGAGAGGGGCTGGGCCTAAAGAAGCAGGGAAGACAGGAAGCTCAGGCCATCAACTGACAGGGTCCAGGTGAGGTGGAGGGGGCTGCTACCTGGTCCGGGCCATGACATTGTTCTTCTTCGGTTGCTGGTTGATGGGGCTACCCATGTTGCTGTTCTTCAAGGAGCCCTTCCGAGCCAGCTCCCGCTGCTTCTCTGCAGGGATACATGGGAAGGAAGCTGTGTCCTGTTCCCAGGAGTACTCTCCTTCCTGATAGGGGCAGACCCCTACTGTCCCGTGGAGACTGCATTTGACCCTGAATCCCTGACCCTTGTCCTTCCAGAAGCCACAACTTCCACTGGAGCAGGAGTGTGTGCTTGGTACCAGGGAAAGAGATGACCACAGAGGGACTGATGTCAGGGAAATCCCGAGAGGGACACAGTGAGGGGGGGGGGGGCATTCCAGGAAGAAGGGAGCGCCTGGACAAATGTGAATTTAGAAGTCACCATACTAAGTGTGTCAGTTTGGGACTTGAGAGGATTAAGAGTGAAGGGGTAGAGTCTAGTCTGTCAATCGGGTCATAGCCAATGAGGCCTCTGGGTGGGCATGGCCTTCTCCTGAGAATTCTGGGAACTCCTGTATTTCCCTCCTTGGAGGCAGGAGATACACTCTAACTCGACTTACTCCCTTGGAGATGCTCTACTGACAAGACACATGGCACTATGCTGATAGACCCCATTCCCTGGGAACTGGAGCCACATGGAGACCCCTGCCAGCGCTGAGACACTTACAATGCCCCTGGATCCAAAGACTTTCTACCCACTGACCTGCACTAGGCGTCGTTGCATGTGTCTCGTGAGTATGAAGAGGACTTTATGGATTGGTATGGGACATAGGGGCTAATATCAGACTTATGGGCTTGGACAGGACTGGGTTGGGATGTTTTCTTGATGTAAAATTACCTTTTAGATATAACTCTCTTATACACAAATGTGTGTTTATGAATTTGTTTCTCTAGTCTACCCAGACTAACACATTAAGTGTGGATGGAACAGAAGGCTGAAGAGTGAGAGGGGATCTGGTTGGGAAAGTAGGA
The DNA here is from genome assembly GCF_000313985.2 of Echinops telfairi. Classification (NCBI taxonomy): domain Eukaryota; kingdom Metazoa; phylum Chordata; class Mammalia; order Afrosoricida; family Tenrecidae; genus Echinops; species Echinops telfairi. Next base: position 32,141,644 of record NW_022103922.1, read on the forward strand.
TCCATTTACTCAGACACTTATTCATTCATTCCATATAGGCACCCTGGTGGCATAGTGTTGGGCTATTAACCACAAGGGTAGTAGTTCAAAACCAACAACTGCTCCTCTAGGGAAAGATGAGGCTTTCTACTCCCATAAAGATTTATAGTCTCAGAAACCCACAAGGGTACTCTGACTTTGTCCTATAGGGTTGCTAATGAGTCAAGATTGATTTGATGGTAGTGAGGAGTTTTCATCCAACAAATACTGCGTGTTACTAATCATGTGTCAGGTCCTAGGCTACGCAGCAGGACACTCAGTCTGGTTATAAACTCAGGACATTTGTCATGAATGCCAAAGGCTATGGAGTGGAACTGACTGAAGGGAACTAGCGAGGCAGGGGACTCTGGGGTAGGGGTTGGGGGGCTGAGTGATGCTGCTCCAACTCTACCAGGCTATCAGGTGACCCACTGCCCAGCTTGGCACTGAGTGAGTGGTCTTATGTAAGGTGACCAGACATCCCGCTTTTGGCGGGACAGTCCCGCTTTTTGGCGTTTTAAAAAAGTTCCGCTTTTTGGAAAGAATGCACGACAAGCAAGGGAACGGTCTATTTGGTCCATATACTGTAGACCAAATTTTTAATCAAGAACCCCTCCCCCCAGCCCGGTCAATGGTATCCTGCTTTAAATCTGGTCACCTTAGTCTTATGGGAAAATTTGGGGTGCGGGAGAGGGCACTGGCCTCCTCTCCTTGTTCTCAGCCTCTGTTCCCAGCAGTGGCTGCTCAGGTTCTGGAGCCCTCTGCCCTCCTCTACACCTCAAGGAAAGCCCAGATGGCGGCAATGGGGCTGGTGGGGGAGTGGAATGCTAGAGGAACACTGTCTTATAAAATAGCTATGAGTTTCAGCTACTGTGACTCACCTGGCATTTCCTCTGACTCCCACGCCTCTGAGCCTCTCACCTCCCTGCCTTTGCCTGTCCCTAACTCTTTACTTGTTAAGGTTCACCAAAGTAGCCAGCAAGAAGCGGCACCTGGCATTACTATTCTAAGCCTCTAGGGGGTGCAATATGCCTTAAAGTTCTTGTTGTTGGTGGGTTTGTTTTTTCCCCCTCCCCGTAATGAAACTGGAACCAGGTTTTGAATTTTCCTGAGGCACTTTGGTGTTAATGTAATGGAGGGGGGGGGGGTATTTTCAAAGTCTGCTGAGATTTTTTTGAATGAGTGAAAAAACAGGCGAAACCAAACGATGGACTACTATGCAACCATTGGGAAGAAGGCAGAGATTCTCTGCGTGCTAATATTGGAAGGGGCAGCAACAGGATGCAGCTGCTGCAGCTACAGGGCATGCCTGGCAGCCAGGTGCTGGCAAATGAGTGCAGAGTGGATGAGAGAGCAGTTCTCAGGGAAAGTTGACCTGGAAAGCGGGGGAGTTGTTAAGAAGCTCAGAGAAAGCCCCTTAATCAGGGGCCACCAGATCCTTCAATTGCCTGGTGAACTGAGGTTGGATTGGAGAGAGGGGCTCAGCTGCTAGCCTTGGGGACCCCCCATTCCTTTCTGTCTTTCAGATCAGCTGACACCCCGCATTGAAGGCAACTTATTAGCCAGACCCAATGTTGGATGCTACTTCCAAGCCTCTGGGCTCCATGCCGGTCTTTCTTGGACTATCTAGAGCCTTTTGGGCTGCAGCAATGCCATCTTCCAGGGGACTGTATTACCCTCTTTGCTTTACAGGAGATCCAGGCGCCTGGCAAGGATAGTGAATTGAGTCTTGGAATCATCTAACCCAGTTGGTGTCTCTGTGGTACCTCACTGCAGGCCCAGTCGAGTGTGACTTGTCCACTCTCCATGTCTCCCTCACCCCCGGACACACTCACCCAGCTTCACTTGGAGTGGGGATGGTTTGTAATTCGTGGCTACTGACTCACCCTCCCGGGCGTCACAGTCTCCGTCTGAGATGGAGGCGGCGGCTGGGTCCTGTTGGGGAGAAAGCAGAAAGACAGGGAGTTGTTAGAAACTGAACACGGGGTTGCTCCCAACCCTGAATTTTGCCACCACCTCTCTGGGCTTCGGGAGGTATTTGTCGGGGAGGGGCTCAGACCCATTCGTGATGGCACATTCCGAGCTAGGTAGAATAGTCAAGGACCTCAGCAGGGTGACTCTTCAAAGTTCTGTGTGATCCAGCCTCCCTCAGAAAGCTTTCCACAGGACTTTCTCCTTGGACCCAAAGCTCCTATCAGTGGCTCCGAACCTCAGTCTTACCTGTGGAAAGGTCTTTCTAGGTTCCCATTGGTTGTTGGACCAACTGGACTGAGGTCAGGGTAGGTGCTCTTTGAGCCAGGCCTTCTCAGACCACACTGGGTTCTCCAGGATCCAGAGGACTGAGTGGCCAGATGACAGGTTGCAGCCATTGGACAGAAATCCATTATAATGAAGGCTCTCCATTTCACATATGAACCCTAGAAGGGATCCTGGACGAGCCTGCTGGGTGGGCTGGGTGGTAGTGAGAGGACACATAATGGCGTATAAGGGGATAGACAGTCCTGTGCTGCCCAGAGTGTCAAATATGAGGCTTGACTCTCCATCAATGATGAAGGAAGGAGGTATGCACGGATGTATTGTCCAGGGTCTGCAGCCTTCTCTGTCTCCCTCACCACCTTCCTACTTAAGGTACTCATCTCCCTTCAATGGTCAAAGCCCCATGTTGCCAAGGACCCCAACCCAACTTCGCCACCCCTACCTCTCAATATCCTAAATCTCTGCCCCAAGAGTCAGGGTCCTACGCCACTCTCACCCCCAGCTGAATAGGGCTAGAGTCATCCATGTTCTACTGAGAAGCCGATGACCCCCACTACTGTCTTTGCATTCAAACAGAAGGCAGGGCGGCAGGGCTAAGGTCTGAGAATTGCAGAGGGGATCCAAGGCTGCTGCCGGATCTGTCTTTGGGAATGCAGAGAACAGACCGAGTGGTGGTTAGAATGCCCCAGGACTGGTCGGGTGTTAGGTCTGGGGGCTTGGGGGGGCTCCTGGTGACCTGTAAACATCATGCTGTTCTGAATGCTCGGGAGTGAAATCCTGGTCTTGGAGTGAAATCTTGGTCTGTGGGCCATCAGGCCATCAGAACACAAGGCCCTGGTGGACTCTCTCGACAATAATTCTGTGAGTTTTGGAGGACAGAGCCTGGACCTCCCTCCTGTGCCCTTAAACATGGTGGACTCAGAGGGGTCAGGGAGACTCAGCTTAGAAAAGGCTCAGCAGCACAGCACTTGAATCTCAGGCCAATGCATACCAGTCAGGTTTCCTGTTTGTCTTTCCCTGAGAACGGCAGCCGGTGCACCATGACCATCACATGTCAATGCAATAGGGGAGATTAAATGTGAAATATTCATGAATATAAGTATCAGAAAGGAATCCAGGCAGAAGGAAGCGTCTGGCTCCATGAAATCAGGGAGAATTGAAAATACCCCCCAAGGACATCTGACAGGCGTTAGCCAGATCCGGAACTAGAGTGAGGATTAGCAAGATTATTAATAAACACTCAGTAGAGACAGACATTGAAATGCATCTCTAACAGCACCTACGTCTCTGCAACCGGTCAAACAAATCCTCCAAAGACTGCTGAGAATGATTAATAGCCCGGTCTCGCTGTTTCTGGGACAGGTTATATAGGCTAATGGCCAGCACAAAGCCAATACATCTAGAAGAAGAACGTGCCAGAAGAATGCTTGGAGTGCGCCTGGCTCAGTGGCTTTCAACTGTTACTCAAGCCCTGTGCCTTCGGTGGGGCTGAGTGAGGAGGAAACTACTGAATGAGGCTTCCCTTCAACCAGAGCAGATCACGTTTTAATTAATTTAAGCACAGGCTTCCTACAAGATTTTGGGGGGAGAAAGGGCTCTGATGCTTAAAACAAGGAAAAAGGTTAAGATCCATGAATCCAATTCAATCCAGCCTTTAAAAAATTTTTTTTATTTTTTATTAAAGATATTACTAAACTCATCTGAAATAGAATAGTATAATGAAATTCTGGGTGTCTCTAGGGTCGCTAATGAGCCCTGGTGGTGCTGTCAGGTAGGTGCTGGGCTGCTAACAACCAGCTGCTCAGAGAGAGAGGAGGTTATCTGTTCCTGTGAAGGTCCACAGCCACGGAAATCTTCTAGGGCAGTGGTTCTCAACCTTCCTAATGCTGCGACCTTTATATACAGTTCCTCATGTGGTGGGGACCCCTCCCAACCATAACATTGTTTTTGTTGCTACTTCATCACTGTCATTTTGCTACTGTTATGAATCAGGCGGCCCCTGTGAAGGGGTCATTTGACCCCCAAAGGGACCGAGACCCACAGGTTGAGAACTGCTGTTCTACAGGGATGCTATGAGTTGGGATGGACCCGATGGCACTGGTTTTGGGGTTTTTGAAAAGGGTCGCTATGAGTTGGACTCCACTTAAGGGCAGTGGATTTGGGTTATTTGCCAAATGTCAACTTTTCAACTTATTCTTTTGAAAACGAAGGAAACCTAGGCCCAGAGGGGAAGTTCTTATCCAAGTTCAGTGATGGAGTGAGACAGTGACCTTTCAAAGTATACAACAGGACCCCAAGGAAAGAGAAGGACTAGGACTTGGATCAGAGAGAGGTCCTCTGGGAGGCTATTCAGCCCCTTCAGGGCCAAGCAATCAGTTTACATACTCCTACCTTTTACCTCTCTGCAGATATCTAAAACCAAACCCACTGCCAGTGTGTCAATTCCAATGCATATCAACCCTACAGGCGGATGTAGATAAGGAAGGCAGAATTGAAGAATAGGACTTTTAAGGCTCGTGCCCAGAGGTTTTAAGAGGGGAGAGGGTCTAGAGAGCTTGACAATCTTCTCTGGTAGGAGAAAAGGACTTGTGGGGGGCTCTGTAATTCCTAATGTGTGTCTTCAGATCCACAGCTCATCTGATTTCCATAAGTACCCTGGAGACAACGCAATTGCCTCTCCACATTAAAATGATCACCACCACACCTCCCTAATTAAGCAGACCATGTGGCCCAAAGGAGCCTTAGGGGTGTAGTGGTTATGCATTGGGTTGCTAACCATCAGATCAGCCACTGTGAGGGAGGAAGATGGGGCTTTTGACTCCCATAAAGAGTCACAGTCTTAGAAACTCCCAGGGGGCAGTTATACCTTTTCCTATAGGGTTACGATCAGTTGGCATTAACTCAATGGCAGTGAGGTTTTGGTTTTTATATGCCTAGTTGTGCTGACCTCACTGCCAAAGCTTAAGGGATGCGTTGACTAAAGGAAGACACAATCCCATCCGCTTTGTCACACCCTCAGGAAGACAGGTGATAACAGCTATACATAAGACTGCCCAACAATTCCACCCCTAGGGATCTGTCCACACACTTGAAAACAAAGACTCAAAGGAGACTTGCATAATCATGTTCATTGCAGCACTATTTACAATAGCCCAAAGGTGGAACTAACCTAGATGCCCACCAACAGATGAATGGATGGACACAATGTGGTCCATACATACAGAGGAATATTTCTCAACCAGCAGGAGAAATGCTTTGACATAGACTACAGTATGGACAGAACATGAAGACATTATATTCATCGATACCAATCCCCAAATAGTATGACCGCACTTATATAAAAAGACAAGAAGAGAGACCAAAGTTGACTAGTGGCTACTAGGGGCAGGAGGGACGGGGAAATGGAGGTTTTCATAGTGATGGAAACGTGGCATTGATTAAGGACAGGATTTGAACAATTGGTCAATATGTCGTACACCTATAGGAAGTTGAGTTGGCAAAAGCAGTGTGATATATTTACAGTGACAAGAGAGGAGCTACTGAGGCTGCTTACCTACACCTCGTGGAGTCTGGTTCCTTGGTGGGGAGGCTTAGGGTCCTAGTTTCATAAGACAACCCAGTGAAACAGAATGGTGGACTTCCCAGCCCACTGAGCAAGTGAAGCTGAGCACCTTCAGGTAAGAGGCTGGCTTATAGCCTTAATTGGGGCACTTAATTAGGGGAGCTGGGTGTGCTGACCCAAGGAGCTGAGTGCCATAGGACTGAGGCTCATGGTAGAATAGCATGTCCTTTGGGCATTTATTGGCAGCCCTCAAAGTGCTTTGTAACACTGTTTTAGCAGAGCAGAGACCGATGGGTCATGTGACTATGAGCCAAGAGACTAGAGAGAGTGGGCACAGCTGATAAGAGGCTGTCCAGTCCACAAGTACAGTCTGTGAGTTCTGTGAAGCCACTGCAATGAATTCTCAAGCTCAGCTGGCAAGTAGAGTGTGCTGTGGAGGTGCATTGGCTCACAGCTGCTGCTCTGGCTGCACAGGGTAAGGAGGGGATGAGTCAGGAGGCATCCTGTCTCTTATCTCTCCTCCTTCCATGGTGCTACAATTCCCTCATTCATTTAACAATGCTAGTGCTGGGGCTCACAATGAATAGAAAGTAGGTCTATCCCTAAGGAGAGTCTAGTGATGATTATTCCAGTGATTTTCTATGGCCTAAAAGCCATAGAAAAGGAGAGGAAATATGACAAAGTGGGTGATGGTCAGAGAAAACTTCCCAGAGGAGACCTCTGAGAGAAACTCAAGATGTCAGTTCAGTGGTGGGTTTCAGAGGAAGGGAGAAAGGACATCCAGGACACGAGCAAAAGCTAAGAGCAGAGCACATCGAAGGAACAGTTAACATTCTGCATAGTTGGAGCATAGAAGGTAGGACGGAAGGTGACAGGAAAGAAATTGGGTGGAGTCAGGGGGACTCAAGGCCATGGAGGCAGGTGGGCTTTGGTCTTGTTCTTTATTCAGCTGATGGGGAGCCAGTGAAGTCTTAGGGAAGCAACATGGTCAAATCTGACATGGAGCCCGATCCCCTGATAGCCGTGGGGGGGACGCGTAGGAAGGGAATGAGACTGGAGGCAAGGATAATTAGTAAACCACTGACATAGTGCCAGCAAGAGATAGCAGGGGCTTAAACAAAGCAGAAGCTAAGAGAACAGAAAGGAGGATGTAGAGAGAGCAGAATTGGCAGCCTTTAGAGAGAAAATAAACGGGAGTCAGTCTCATTAAGTTCACCCTTTCAGTAGCGTAGACCTGCTGGGGTCTGTCCTCAGTGTATCCTGACTTCACTGCTCAATAAAGCTGCTGTACTGCCTCCTCCCTAATAGGGGG
>NW_022103922.1:32148891-32169274 GCF_000313985.2 Echinops telfairi
AAGTAGGTCTATCCCTAAGGAGAGTCTAGTGATGATTATTCCAGTGATTTTCTATGGCCTAAAAGCCATAGAAAAGGAGAGGAAATATGACAAAGTGGGTGATGGTCAGAGAAAACTTCCCAGAGGAGACCTCTGAGAGAAACTCAAGATGTCAGTTCAGTGGTGGGTTTCAGAGGAAGGGAGAAAGGACATCCAGGACACGAGCAAAAGCTAAGAGCAGAGCACATCGAAGGAACAGTTAACATTCTGCATAGTTGGAGCATAGAAGGTAGGACGGAAGGTGACAGGAAAGAAATTGGGTGGAGTCAGGGGGACTCAAGGCCATGGAGGCAGGTGGGCTTTGGTCTTGTTCTTTATTCAGCTGATGGGGAGCCAGTGAAGTCTTAGGGAAGCAACATGGTCAAATCTGACATGGAGCCCGATCCCCTGATAGCCGTGGGGGGGACGCGTAGGAAGGGAATGAGACTGGAGGCAAGGATAATTAGTAAACCACTGACATAGTGCCAGCAAGAGATAGCAGGGGCTTAAACAAAGCAGAAGCTAAGAGAACAGAAAGGAGGATGTAGAGAGAGCAGAATTGGCAGCCTTTAGAGAGAAAATAAACGGGAGTCAGTCTCATTAAGTTCACCCTTTCAGTAGCGTAGACCTGCTGGGGTCTGTCCTCAGTGTATCCTGACTTCACTGCTCAATAAAGCTGCTGTACTGCCTCCTCCCTAATAGGGGGGAAAAAAAAAGAATGTTAGCCCTGGTGGTATGGTGGGGTTCCAGTTGGCCTGCTAACTTCAAGGCCAGCAGTTCAAATCCACCACTCTGCTGGAGAAAGACGAAGGTTTCTTCTCCTGTAAAGAGTTCGTTTTGCAAACCCATAAATGCAGTTCTGTCCTGTCTTATAAGATCACTATAAGTTGGAATTGACTCATGACAGTGAGCTTGGTTCAGTTTTTTTTGTGTGTTTTTTGTTTTCAGAGAGATAAAATGTAAGAGTCTAGACATTTCCAGTTTTATGTCTGGGGTAATTAGGAAAGAGATGCTAATTATTGAGACAATACCAGAAAAGAAACAACTATATTATCAGGGAAAACCCAGTGAGTTCACTTTGGAACATGTTGAGTTTAAAGTGTTTTTTGTTTTTACATACCAATGATAAAACTAGTAAGTAGGGTTTGAAGTTTGGGAACTCATTGGAGTCAATGTGGAAAATAAGCTATCTTAGAATGAGCAGAATGAAAAAAGTCAAGAACCAAGGATGGAGCCCTGGGGAATATCCAACTTTAGGGAATGAATGGAAGGAGACTGGATAGGAGGAGAAAAATGGGCTACAAGAAGCCACTCAAAAAACAAAACAAAAAGAAGCCACTCAAATAGGGTTTCAAGATGGAAGGAATCAATAGTGTCAAATAAGAGGTCCATCGAGTAAAGACAATATTTAGAAATAAGGGTCATAGATGGCCTCAGTGAACGTAGTTTTTTTGAAGGGTAGAGATAGAATCAAGGTTGCAGGGAATTTAAGAGGGAATAGAGGTGACGTAGAGACAGCGAGTACAAACAGTATTTCAAGGACTCTAAGACATAAGAATGAGTGGTAGAGGCAGTGGAACCAGGGATCATCTGACAGTCTCCTACACTGAGGGTAAGGAAGTGGGTAAAGAGAGGATGCCTGATAAGGCATGGTTTCTAAAGAGAGAATAGGAGAAGGCACCAGAACCATGGACCAGAAGAGGAAGCTTCACACTGAGATGAAAGGAAGAGGAAGATTGATGGATAAGCACGGAGGTGAAACGTTGGGTGGGAAGTTGCAATTCATTACTAAAAGCCTAAAATTTCACTGTCATAAAGAGGGCCACTGACCCTTTTATCAAGAATAATTAGGTAAAGGAAGAGAATGGATGATATGTGGGGGAGGAGTCAGGGAAAAGAGGGGGTACTGGTGGTTGCCAAGGAATGGGAAGAAATCAGACTGGACTCCCAGCTACAATCCTCATTTTGCCCCCTAGTCCAGTAGTAAGGACGAGTTGCGCTGTCCCCGGTGCTGAACAAAATACCACCACCACCACCACCCCCACACAAAAACCACACACCCCAAACCACTCTATCTTGTGGACTGAATATAGATGATTCGGGGTAGAAACATTTTATTACGCTTCCCACAGGGAAAGATATTTCTGTTCTTACCACCAAGCCCCAAATTCTTAGGAAAACGAATTGAAAATGGATATAGAGTGAAGTATTAAGAGGTAAATTGTTCATATCTACCTTGAAAAGTTTTTTTCATATCCACATCTAACCTTTCTCCAAAGTACACAAAATGAATTTTTCTCTAGTTTTAGGAAGAAGTTGGGGGGGCCAAAGGACATCTCTGAGTTGGGAAATTCTGGAATAAAGTCATGACTGTACTTGGTTCACTTTCTCTGGGTGATGGCCAGAAGCAGGACAGACCTACAGCAGGAACTGAGTGAGCCAAGCAGGAGGGCATTGCTGATAAGGAAGTAAACAATCAGGGGAGACCTGGGCCCAGGTCATTCTCTACCAGGTGGGGACAGAATTATGAAGATCAAAGATCAACTCTTCCTGTCACAGTTTTGCAAGAGGTCTGAAACTACCTTGGTCTGTAGTCTAGCTGTTCAGGTCCTATTCTACTCCCCCCAGACAGCTCTCCTGTAAGGGAGAAACATGTTTAGAAAATCATGTTTGGAGGCAAGTCTAGCAAAGATGACGCTGTGCCCTTAGTGATTGCCCTCGGCTGCGCAGAGAATTTACTTCCTGTCCAGTAACACTCAATGGCAACTTTGGCTTTAGTCAGGTTGTTCTTTCTGCAGATGGTTGCTCATTCAGCCTCTGGGATATTCCCACCTGTGTTTGCTTCCACATCTCAACATGAGAACTAGTGAGTCAATGACAGCTCTTATGCTGTGGTATGACCTGAAGTCACACCGCACACAGGTAATTTCTTGAGTCTCCCTTTTGGGTAGCTTCCATTTTTGTTGCTCAACTCTCTTCTAGGATCTCTCCATGAACTGCATCTGGTGCCACGCTCTTTTATCCTGTTGGAGCATGTGAAGAGACCTAGAGGTCCCACTTAGAGGGAAGGGCAAAAGTCTAGGGAGGGATAAGATATCGGTGGGGGAACTGGAGGAGAACAGGACTATATGGGAGACAGTCTCCCTAATGTTAGTGGTTCTTATGAACAGTAAAGTAAAAATGAAAAAGCTGGAGAGTGAAGTTGTATAGTCTGAATTTGGGCGATGGGATAGAGGATAGAGAATCCTGGCTAGCTCAAGAAGATCTCAGTCTAAATCTTCCCAATTATCTATTTTTCCCTAAAAGAAGCCTCAGTTAAAATAACATCCATGCATGTATTGCATGCCCATCCTCATTCCGGCTCCAGACTAGGTGCCCGTAGCAGAATGCAGTGGAGGAAAGCACTCCACACCACACAAGGAGAGTTCTACCAGTTCTACACACACACACACACACACAAAAGCACTCCACACCCACACAAGGAGAGTTCTACCAGTTCTACACACACACACACACACACACACACACACGAAACCACAACGTGGAACACTACCACCAAATCATGTGAGCTGCCAATGGGAGAACGAACCGAAATGGAGAGCACAGCTGCTGCTGACCTCAGGCCAATAAAAAGGCAGCCATGGCAAGTTTAAAAGGTTTTCCTATTATAATGTTTTATGTATATGTATATATGCTAAAATGTTAAAAACCACCTTTAGTTTTATCACTTAAGAGACAGCCTTTCCTACCATTCTCGTGTGCTGCTTTTGAACCTTTTGTATATTTCACAGTAGCAACGCTAAGGTTGCCCAGCTCTGGGAGCGCCTGCTGCTCCCATCCTTATGGTTACAGCCTTGGGCTTCCAGCAACCATGTTGGTTTCATGCAGTCCCATTCCTGTGGATGTATGTTTAGACTAGGTGGATCCCATTAGAATCTCCTCTAAAACTGGGAGCTGGAATAAAAAGAGACTGTAAAGTTCAAGGCTGTGGCTGGGGTAGCAGAGAAAACTGTTAGGAAGGGGATAAGAATAAAGTTGATAGGCACAAAGAAGCAAACACAAGAGATGTAAAGAACACTCCTCAGGTTTCTGGAACCCTTTGGAGGTCTGGCTACAAGCCTACCCTTAGACACGTGTGTCCTTATATATATTTGTCCTCTCTAATTCAAACTAACTTGAATTTAATTAAAAAAAAAAAAACTGTAACCAATATACCAACTAGTGTATTTGCATAGAGTGACATTTAAGGTCCAGGGTGATGGCACAGTTATATCTCTAATTCTGTTGGTTTTTAACTCAGTATAAGAACCATCAATTTAGTGTGCACAGTAATCCACTGAAAGAACATACAATAACATTTTTAACCATTCACTTATTTTGGACACTCAAGTTTGTAATTTTTCACTATAATCAGTACTTCTACTGAAATCCATCTATACAAGTAAGTATGTGCACTTAGGATCACTCCCTAAATAAAATAGGACTAAATCAAAAGGCATGAGCCTCTTAGAAAGATTCTTGATACATATGGCTGAACTGCTTTCCCAAAGGATCATTCCAATTTACAGTGCCTCCAGTCATGACTGAGAGCCATGGCTGGTTTTTAATATTTCATTTTTCGCTGTGTGCTAGGAAATTTCAGGTCATCACATCTATTCATCACCTTCCAAGGGAACTCTGCTCCATTCCTCATTTACTTGGCTCCCTTTGGGGAATCTTCTTTCAAAGAACAGCATTTCCTCTGGGTATCACCTGTCAGACAAAATACTCCTTACTTGAGGCCACCAACTAAGTGCAAACTAAGACAGGGTTTTGTCACATGGAACTTGGGAAGGGCTCTAAATGGAGTCCCAGTCCCCCTAGTCATTGGCCAGTTCTCGACCTGGGCCAGCATGTCAGCTTTGGGAACCTGGACAGTAATCACAGAGCCTGGAGGCAGACCTCAAGGAGTGGGTCTCCCTTGCTTTCCGACTTAGGGTGGGAGAATGAGCCAGCACAGCTCTGGAGTTCTCCCAGCTTTCAAAAAGAGCTGCTCAGAAACATGGAGAGAAAAGGATGGTGAAAGATAGGAAGCTAGCTACTGGGTTGACCATAAAGTGGACTCATTTTTGAAATAGTGAGTTCTCAAAAAACATTTATAATCTATCTTCTCCATGATTAGGAGTGTGCTTGTCCTGGGTCCGTGTGCTTCTATTCAACCCCAGTACCACTCACCTGAAACCCTGAGACCAAAACATTTTGTTTGGGAGATCAAATGGCAAGGTCATTAACTCGGTGACACCCACTGTGGCAATCATGACTTGGGGGAAGGCTATGCATACAAGCCTTGGGGACAAGTCTCATGGCTCAAGTGGTAGCAGCCAGAGCCCAAACTTGAGAAGCCTTGGTGTGTTCTGGGTGGCCTAGTTTGGCCTAGCCTCTGACTTTACCCCAACTCTTATGTTCATTCCCTGAGTCAGATATTGAGGAAGCTCTGGCCTTACTCTTTGACCAACTGGACACTCAGAACTTGGTTTATACAGTATTGCAGGCTTTGAGGCCTTTAATCCCCATCCCCTACTCTCCTACATTTCAAACTTGTTAGGGAGAGACCACGTAATGGAGAAAGTTCTTCAATAATAGATGAACTGACAGGAAGAGACATGGTGTGAAGGTGGGCAGTGCTAAGGAGCCCCTTTTCTCTCTCCTTAAATGATTCAGGTCGAGCCAACACAGACTTTGGAGTGAGGCCTCACAGGTGATGGGAATTTGCTAATGGTCCAGGGCTTTTGAATTGGGTGCCGGGGCTTTCTACTTGAGGTACTCGTTAGGCAGGGCCCTGAGGATAGGAAAGGAACCTACGGGTTTTTCCATTTCATTCCAGGATGTGGATTTCAGTTCCCCATGGGAAGGAAGTAGGCACAGACATTGAGGAGAGATACTGTTCGAGAATTGGAGAATTGACCTGGAGCAGTTGACTCTCGAACCCTTGAGACTGTCCCCAGAGCCTTGTAGGTGGAAGGAAGCCCTCAGGCACTAGTGTCTGGTCTGCACCTGATTGACTTGTGGATCTATGTCTGGATCTTGAGAACTTTTGGTAACTGTCTATTACTCAAGGAATTGAGCCTGACCTGCATGGGATCATGAATCTTTGGGGTTTCACAGGAAAGCAATGGAATAGGCAAGAATCTTTGGAATGCTTTCCCAGAGCTGCCACCTCTGATCCCTTCCCTCCAGCCTTAAAAGGATAAGAAATACAATGTGTTCTCCCTGATAGAGATGGGCCGGAGCCTGGTTCAACCAAGTTCGATTATTGAGTCAGTGGATTCTTTGGCACAAGGGTTTAAAGCAAAGACTCGCTAGGCTCAGCCCTGGGGGCTCGGTCTCTTACCACTTTGAATTGCTGCCGCAACCTTTCTCCTTCCCTTGGTATGGCACTCAGCTCATCCTGTTTCTGCAGAACCAAGGACAGCAAGAGCCCTGGTGGCACAGTGGTTATGTATTAGGCCACCAGATGCAAGGTTTGCAGTTCTAAACCACCAGCCACTTCCTCAAGAGAAAGAGGAAGGCTTTTTAACTCCCGTTAAGAGTTCCAGTCTTGGAAACATGCAAGAGTCGGCATCGGCTAGATGACAGTGCATTTAGTTTCTTTTTTTAAGTAAGTACAGCAGGCTTTCTTTTCACTGAGATGCACAAGTAACTGTCTCACACAGAAGAGTCCAGAGGCCCTAGGTGGGGAGCACTGACCTAGAGGCATATAGAGAGGCTCAACAGGTATGGAGGGATATAGGCTGTTCAGGTGGGTGAGCTACTGCACAGATGGGGAGGGGCCAAGGGTATACGTGGCATAGCCAGTGAAGAGGAGGCCAGGAGGCACTCCTCAGATGTGGGCTGCAGAGCCGGGGTGGGGGTGGGGAGATTTTTTGGGAGGGTTAGTGATTTGTTCTTCAGGCCTGTAGATGCCCCTGGGGGTGAGAGTATTCTCTTGACCTCAGGAGTAGACACAGAAAGGCTACCAGCCTGAGGCTGATGAGACTCAGCTGACCCCAGGTCATCTAGTTTAGGAGGTGAGTGTCATTTCACTTGAGAGATGCCTAACCGGCAACTGCTCCCTGGCTTCACCCCTGACAAAAGTGCTGCAAGCCTATGCCAAGCTAAGCCCTTCTACACACACACATCCCTCCTGAATAACTGTTTTCTCTTCAGAGACTTAGCTGAGAATGTCTAAGTCTCTGTGGGATTAACCTTCCATGACCTCCGTGCCTCCCAGGCCAACCAGGTCCTGAGCCTTCAGGAGCCCTCAGCATTGGCCTGTCTGCCACAAACCAGGCAGGCCTGCTGAGAGTGACTGCAGGGCCTAGGTGTGGTTGAAGGTAGAAGGCTTGTTTCACCTGAGCTCCCCCTACCCCAAAGTACTCTTTGGGACTGGGAACCCCTCTTTGCCCCGACATCGAATAAAGTCGTGAGATCAACACACCAGAATTTACACAGCCACAGGAATGTTGTCTTTCCAAGCAGGCACGTGGAGGGCTGGTACCTAGCCCATCCTTCTCTCCAGTGCTCAGCATGTACTTGGATCCCTGCTTTAGAAAATGGCATGGATGCTTTTAGCTCACCAACCTCCTGCTCAATGAGTTCTCCACAGGAAGGAAATACTGGAGCCATGGAAGCAGTCAATAACTTGAAAGAGGGGGAAAGAAACTGGCAGGAAAGAGAAAGCTCTTAGAACTGAGCATGCGAAGCCTAGGGGGAAAAAAGCAGAGGGCAGTCCAAGAAAAGGAGATGGAACCAGATTCAGTTCTGGTCCCACCTATACTTAGGCACACTGTGCTGACACCCGAGGACCCAAAGGTAATATAGTCCCTGACCAGGAAGAACTCACAGACAAGTGGAAACAAGGCAAGGGAGGAAGCAGATTGATTTTAATAATAGGCTAAGAGATACAACAGAGGAAGTCTAGGTTGTTGTGGATAAAAGCAAAGCTTGAGGCATGACAGGTGAGTATGAGACGTGAAGCAGGTGAAGAAAGGAGTAACCGCTGCTGAAGCCATCCTATAGGACAGAGTAGAACTCCTCCA
This sequence comes from Echinops telfairi, assembly GCF_000313985.2. NCBI lineage: Eukaryota > Metazoa > Chordata > Mammalia > Afrosoricida > Tenrecidae > Echinops > Echinops telfairi. The sequence continues at coordinate 32,156,967 of NW_022103922.1, forward strand.
TAGTCTCTGATGCTGTAAATCTTCACAGAAGCAGATTCTGCCTCATGTTTCTCCCTCAAGGCAGTTGGCAAGTTTGAACCTCTAACCTTCCAGTTAGCAGTCCAGTGCTTAACCCACTGTACCACCAAGGCTCTCCAAAGAAAGGGTGGGAAACAAGAAAGAGGGAGAGAGAGCAGGGAGGCAGACACACAAAACTATAGCATGTAAAAAGAAGAGCTCAATTTTACTAGAATGTTAAGTTTTCGGGGGTGAAGTGGCAGATGTGACGAGACTAGGATTGAGTTGGTTCTGACCCATAGCAACCTTCTGCACAACAAAATGAACCAGTGACTGGTCCTTGCCATCCTCACAATGGTTTCTGTGTTTTATTGCAGCCACAGTGTCAATCCATTTCCTTGAGGGCCTTCCTCTTTTCCGCTGCCCCTCTACCTTACCAAACATGATGGATGTCCTGCTCCAGGAACTGGTCTCTTCTGATGACATGTCCAAAGTTTGTAAGGTGAAGTCTTGAATCCTTGTCTCTAAGGAGCACTCTGGCTGTACTTCTTCTAAGGCAGATTGGGCTGTCCTTTTAGCTAGAATGGAGGGCTTGAAATCAGGAGGGACTTTTTAAGCCATGATCAAGGCTTCAGACTTTAACTGGAGGCAATGAGGAGCTGCTTTAAGGATTTCAAGTCCATTGCTGGATCACTCTGGGAGCATTATCAAGAGAAGAGGGCAGAATGCCAAAGTTGGAGACAGGGGTACCCTGTAAGAAGCATAGTAGTAGGTGATAAAAGCTTGAAATAGGCAGACACTGCTGGAGTTGAAGAAAGGGTGATGATGAGGAAGAAAAAAAATCAGAGTTTTTCCAGCTGGGGCTTAGTATGTGATTGAACTTGGGCTTGAGGGGAAAGACCTAGGCAAGGATAATGCTCAGATTTCCTCTTGACTTGAGTAACTAGCAAACAAAACAAAAAATACAAGAATATATTTTAATGATTTTTTTTTTGTTGGTTTGTTCACAGGGGCAGTTCTACCCTGTCCTAACGAGTTGTGATGAGTTGGAATCAACTCATTGACAATGAGTTTGGTTTGGGCTTAGTGTGTTAAAAACCTGAGGGGCAGGGGTGGGGTGGGGAGCAACATTGAAGGCTCGGGCAAGGGAAAGCAAAGAGAGAGAGGTATGGTCAGAGGTAGGGACCCAAGAAGAGATGGGTGCCATGGATGTCTGAGAAGGATAAGGTAAGACAGGCAAGAACCAGCGTCCTGGAAAGGCTCTTGTGACACGAGGAGAAAAGGCTGAGGTGAGGAGAGTCAGCAGGAAGGATCAGCTATTTGAAGATATCAAGAAAGAAGGCTCAAGACACACTGTCCTCTGGTTTTCTGGCATTTCAAACTTTATTTTGTTCCCAATAATTATGAATCTTGGGAAGCTGAAGACTCTCCACAGAGAGAAGTTCTCCATTGAAGAAGTCCAGGCACGCTTCAGAGATCATGGTGAGTCTGCTATTTCTTAAGAAGTGCCAGCTGAAGAGAGGCTGATCAGGACCTGGTCAACCTAGAAGTCAAAGCAAGGAGCGGGGTGGGCGATTGTTCCACATTCTGGTTGTATTGCAATCCCTTGGTTTAGCCTTGAATCATCTTCATCAGGCGATGATGAAAAGCAGTAAAGACCTGGGCTTCTAATTCTTGGATCAGCAGCCTGCAGAGACCCCCAAAACAGGAACAGGCTGCAGATCAAGGGGAGAGAAGGGAGCAGCCTCCACCAAGATTTTTCCAGAACCCTTGTTCCATCAACCATGACCATCCAGATGGAGGTTCATCCTTGGGACCTATGCTCCATTATATGATGATCATGATCTCTCACCTTAAAAATCTTCAACAATACCTTTCTGTAAAAATAAACAAATGAGTGAAATCAAAGTGAAAATAAAAGGAACACTTGACTTACTTGGTAACTTGACCCTCAAGTGTAGAACTAGTCAGTAGTCTACATTTCTCCTCTAAACCCCAAGAAGAAATGTGGGGTGATAGCTAGGGGCAGATTCCCATCTCTGCTTCCTGCATCTTAACACTGGGCTGGATGGCTGAGGGACAGGACCCTGAGGCACAGAGAATTCAGGGTTGCAGTAGGGCAGCACTAGGACTGGCGACTGCAGTGAACTTGGAAGGTTGTCTCCCATACCTAAAGCCTTGACCTTGGGGCCTAGTGTATTTTGAAGAAGAAAAAATAAAACCATATTTTGGGAATAAAGGACCTGTGTATGCACATTTACAAAAATAGGTCTGTGATATTGTCAGAGTTGAATCATATTTGATGTTACTTGGTACATTTGAAAAATCCAATCATCTCTGATTTATTATTTCTTTCCTGTGAAAGGAATGCTGTTCTGTTGAGTGAAATCTTGGTAGCAGCTAAAAACCAAACGCCAAAGTTCTAGGGGAGCAAATGCTTTCTCTTCACCACCCATAACCGTGTGACTATCGGAGAGTTGTTACAAGGCCCTCACATCTGGGCTGCAAAGGAAGCACAGAACAGCCCTTTCTAAGTATACTTGGGCTTGTATACAGTCCCCTAAACCTGCCTTTTTCATATGGTTAAGGTTAAACTTCAGCTCTTTCCGCCACCCTCTTTAATCTTCTGTTTCAATGGAAACCTCCTGAGTGTTGGCTCCATGGTGATTTTCCCCATCTTAATGTTTGGGAGAGCCCTTTTTACATCAAGGTTGGGACTAAGGGGAGATCTCCTTTTACAGACGGGAAAATGATGGACGATGGAGAAGAACACCCCCCAAGTCCTGGATCCCAGTCTATAGGAAACCTGGGCTGCTCTAGATTCAGAGAGAATTCTGCCCCCCACCCTCTGGCCTAGCTCCAGCCAGCTGCAAATTGTCTGGATCGAGCTGCTTTGACACGCTGATATTATCAGCCTCCCAGTGCCTGGAGCATGCAGATAGGAGCAGGCTGTGGCGCCGTCTCACCGGACGTAGTAATGTAATTTAGTTTCTGAAATCCAAGTATAAAATCTTGAAAGCTGATTTTTTTTTTTTAATCTACCTAAGGAGAGGGGGTGGTGGTGAGGAATTCCCACTGGAACGATCTAAATGGGGAAATGGCTTCTGTCATATATTAATAAGCAGTTCAAAGCAATGGAAAAGCACACAGAGAGGATTTGTAGGGAGTGTAAAGTGCATCATTTTCCTGGCTTCTGAGCTGTACTGACAGGTGAGGGCCACGCCATTTGCTGGGGTTCACATCTCCCCACTCCCTCTCGAGCATTCCTGGGTGGGTCCTCTGTATAGGTAGGTAGGTGATCAGGCACCAAGCTCACCTGGGGGCATGCTGTGACTGTTTGGGTGGGTCGTGGCCAGCACTGTTTTTGAAAGGGATTATTCAGATTAGACTAAGACAGGTGACAAAGGCGACTCCCCATCTTCCCTTCCATGTCCCCCACCTTACCCTGGTGCACTACTCTTTCCCCCATCGTCTTTGTTCCTGATGGAGCACCAACATCCTTCTCCCTCATCCTGGGGGCCGCAGGGACACATCACTTCTTCAAACGAGCCTTCCATGAATGCCAGACTAGGCTAGGTTCTTCTCTAGCAAACTCTCAGAGCTTCTAGGTCCCCTGTATATTTACTTAATTTAATTTATATCATTTATTTGCTTAATAAATGTTCATGAATGCAAGGGCTGTGACAGTCTCTACTGTGTCACTCTGGTGCCTGGCACAGCACCAAGCACAGAGGATGAATTATAACAGAAATGCAAACCAGCTTCTGCTAAGCTTGAAACCACAGCAAAAAAAAAAAAAAAATCCCTACTGCCCTAGAGAGTGGGCAAAGGCTGGTGGACCTCCAGGCTGCGCCAAGGCCTTGCTCAACTGTATCCCAGACAGATGTTGCGTGCTGTGCCCTTTGCAAGGCCCACTGTATCAATGGAGGCCTCTGAGCTGGGACTGAAAGATCACCTTCCAGGAAGCTATTCCTAGAGAACAGGCAAAGTAGGAGGTCCTCAAACTCTCACTCACCTGAAGGCTTGGTCTAGTTACAACTCCATGTAAATGGAGTTTCACATCCATGGCCAAAGCAGCAACTCAACTCCAATTTAGCTTCTCTTGGAGATCGATCTCCAGTTAAGGAGACACAGCCTCCTTGGTGATGCCAGGGCCAGGCCCAGCTATTAGTTTGCAGATGCACACTCCCACTGCTAAATCATGAAGACCCCACTCTTATTGTTGTGTGTCGGAAGAGCGGGCAGCCAGGTTGGATTCCAAACTATTGAGACAGGGGTGGATCTACTCTGTTCAAAGTGTTTTCTGACCACCTGGGGCTTGCAGGCTTCTTTCCCAGGCAGTCACCCAAGGTGAAGAAGTGGGAGTTCAGGGACAAGGACACTGAAGGCAAACTCAAGAAACCTCCCTGAAGAGTAAACACAGCCTCTGGCTGGAGAGTAGGGCCCATGGATTCCCGTTTGCTTCTGAACTGCCCTGACTTTGGAGAGTTCAGACAGGTCATTTCACGCTCTGAGATTCCAGGTCTGTTTTCATTCAGACCGGGAGAGCTCAGAAAGAGCCTCCAGGGCACAGAGTAAATGAGTTGTCCCAGGTCAATGCCAGATGGCAGCCGGGGGGATTAGAATTCATGGGCCCTTCTTTCCAGCCAGCTGCTCCCTCCCCTGAGTCCTGCACTGTTTCTTTTTCTGAATGCTCAGGATTGTATTCAATTTAGTAAGGTCTGTGGTCACATAATCACAGTTCCTAAATGAAACAATGACTACAGAGCGTCCGCTATGAGAAAGGGGCCTTTGCCTCTGAGAGACAGGAGGAGAGCTAACTTTGGCTGCCCCACTTGAACAAAAAGCAACACAAATAACTCTCTTGGGATCTGGCTGAGTCTTCATCTGTTCTCATCTCTTCTCCGGTCTTCCTTGTGGACATATAGAGCCTGTGGTCAACCCCACACAGAGGGTCTCTTCTGGAAGCTGAAACATGTTGTTAGCAAGAGTAAGAGAGGGCCAGAATGAGGGACCTCTGAGAATTTCTTCACCCATAAGGTAGCCCCCAGATTGTCAATGCCCCATCTCTTGGAGTCTCGCCAGCTATACCACTTGGGTTGGAGTAGGGGCAGCTAAAGGTCAGTGAATGAAAAATGCCCTTTCCTCCTCTTACTGTGCTTGGTTGGAGAGGGAGTCTTTGGGTGGTGGGGGCAGGGGGGAATCTGTAACTATTTTCTGCTGGGTTTACTATGGCTTTATGAGTTAGTTAATTGTGCCAGCCTGGCCGATAATCACATGTGGGGCTAATTGAAAGGCAGAGGGATAAATGAAATGGGTGGTGAGCCTCGCCTTTCTAGTTCTCGGGTCTCTTGTTTTGTGATGGTTGCACCGGGTGCAGCTGCCTCAGCAGTTCCCTGCTTCAGCTTGCAAGATTGACTTCCTACAAGACATCCCCAAGGAGAAGCTACATGGACCTATCCCGATGCAGCCCTGGGTGCTGGAGCAGCCGTGTGGAGACCCCTGCCAGTGCTGAGATGCTTGTTCGTTCACGGACTCAGCTTTCCTCCTGCAGTCGGCATCATTGCCTCTGTTTTGTGAGGTGGAGGACTTTGTGGACTGGTGTTGGGTTAATGGGTTAACGTTGGACTTGTGGGCTTGGGCAGCATTGGGTTGGGATGTTTTCTTGTGATGCACATTTTCTTTACATAAAACTCTCTCTTATACATGAGTTGCTGTGGATTTGTTTCTCCAAAGTACCCAGACTAATACACTTTAGTACTTGTTTCCTTGACCAGGGCATTCTTTAAGGCATAAGGCATGCAATGGCCTCTGGACGCAGGCAAGTCCTTCAACAAGAAAACTATGCGAGGTGAAGAAAACAAGATCTCAGAAGAAAGAAGGTGCTGCACAAATCACCCAGGCAACACTTCAGCAATGCTAACAATACTAATTTTGGCAGTGCTAATTGAAAATCTGGCCCTGGTAGTGCAATGATTAAGCAATCCGTGGTTGTGTGAGAGGAAGACCGGGTGATCTGCCCCTGTAGAATCATGGCTTAGAAAAGTCCTATGGGGCAGTTCTAACCCCTGGGGGCTGCTATGAGTCAGAGCTGATTTGATGGCACCTTCCAGTGATGCTAACAACTGTTGCTTCTAGGGGCTGCATGTCTGGTTAGGGTGAGGACAGGCTGTGCTCCTCTAGATGCACTAGTTTTATTTTCTATGTAACGAACACACACAACAAAACCCTTTTTATTGTGTGCTTTGGGTCAAAGTCTATAGAGAAAATTGGTTTTCATCGAGCAATTCATGCACAGTGATTATTTCTACTTGTTACGCATGCTCCTCCCCACTGCCACCTTATCTTCCCCTAGCCGCCCCTCCCTCATGCATCTTGTCCCCAGATCGAAGAGGTGAGTGCCCAACATGTACCTACTATGCCACCAGGGCGCCACCCTGCTATAGTAGGGAGAACTTGGGAGATGTCATGACCATCTTACGGGCTTGCTTCACTTTCAGGGTGGTGGAGCCCTCAACAGGGAGTTCAGTCAGGCTAGATAAGTGTGGTGGGAGGTGGGGAAAGGACTGGAGACGGAAAGGAGTTTCCCTGGCTCCATAAGGCCAATCCTGGAAACGAGAAGAGGTCCAGACCCCTTCATAGCTGGAGACACAGAAGGCTGTTGAACATTTAAAAGGCACAGGGTCTTAAGGATGCAGGCGCCAAAGCCTTTCAGTCAAGGCAGGGCCCTGGCTCCTCTAGGAGCTATCCAAGGTTCTGAAATGCCTCCGCCCAAAGCCCTTGGAAACTCTGGATAAGAGCCCTGTCTGCTAGTTAATGCTGACCTTAAATGCCACTGGTTCATCTCTGCCCAACATGGATACCAATGGCCTGCTTGGACCTATGGCCTGCATGTCCTGAAATAGCTCCAGCATGGTTTCAATCACTCCCCCTGGCTTCAGCCTGGGCTTCAGGCCAGCAGCCGGCTCCCTGGCAAGATTTTCAACACAGGTTGAGGATCTTAGCATGTGTGAAAAAAATATTCCCCAGTCTCTCAGGACAAAGCAGGGCTGGCTCAGCGACAAGGTGGCCATAGAGGAGAGAGAGAGAATTCACGTGGTACATCCTCAGACAGCTCAGCAGCATCTCCTTTTACCTCAGTGGCCGAGAGCGCACGCACAGACGTACACACACACACACATGCACATACACCAGATTCTAACTCTTGTCACTGCAGAGCCTGTACTGCTACAGAAAAGGTAGTCTCCTTTGTCTGCACTTGAGCCGAATGTACCTGCTTTGTTCACAGACACTACTGAAGTCTGACAAAGCTCCAATGCTTAACATTTCAATATTTATTTTTCTGATTTCAAGAGTAATACACAGTCACTGTAAAAATTCCTGTTAAGCACAAAAGAAGACAAACGATTACTCTTAATCCTACCATCCAGAGTTGTCCAATGTTAATTTCCAGGCACATAGCTTGGGTCACTGTGTATGTGTGCATGTGCAACTGTATGTGCGTGTTGGTAAGAGGCAGAATAGGGCCGTGGTTAAAAGTATGGGGGGTTTGCAGTGAGTCCTACCTCTGCCATTTACTTATCAGTGTGATTTTGATCAAGTTCTTGGCCTCCCTGACACAGTCTTGTTTTTAATCTTTGACATGAAGGAATAGTATGTCTCAGGACTGATGGGAGGCGTAAATGAGTTCATCTATATATTTACTGCACTCACAGACACATGGTACCTCTCCTCCCCATCCACCCCACCCCACTAAAAAAAGCTGTCCAAAATAAAGCCCAGAGCCACCAAGTCATTTCTGCCTCAGCAATGCAGGGTAAGCAATCAATAAACGGAAGCTTTTGTTACACACACACATGCACACATCCATGTAGAGATCATTCTGTACATGCTGTTCAATGGCCATCTTTAAGATACTGATTATTCTGCACCTCAGATAAAATCTGAAGAGGGAATGAATTAGTTCAATTTATGTCATTTCCTCTTGGGCTTAATTTACTATACAATGGGGGAATCAACTAGGGCTTGGATTATAGACCGGCCCCCTAGCTCAGGAAGGAAAAGAGCAGACCTTGATCTAGGGCTTCCAATTTTCTGACTGAGAAGTTTTGCAGCCACCTCCAAGATGACAGGGGGCATTCTTTATGTTTCTCAAGCTTGGGACCCCAGCCCTTTGGCCTTCTAGTCTAGTCATCACTTCCTACTTCTCTGCCCATTAGCCTCCCTTCCAGGAACTCCTTCCCCTTGGTACTTGCTTCTGCAATAGCTCAGTTGTGGCTATTTGATTCCCAGACCTGCCAGCCACCTATCTCCCTACCTATTCTATGAACACTGCGCTCTCTCAGGTCAGCACTGAGCTATTTAAAACCAAGTGACCCCTTTTGTCAGTCCCCATCTTCCATCCCCTCTCAGTACCATTAGACAGTGCTGACCAGATCTGTCTGGAAACCCTATTGTCGCTTGACATCTATGAAGAGAGTCAATCCTTTTCCTTTCCGGTCACCCTCCTTACTTGTCTTCCTTGTGCATTCTGGACAAAGGTGCTCTTCTGCTGGGGCCACTGGCTCGTTTTCCACAGAGTCTCTCCTGGGATTCCCCATACACCTATGAGTTCACCTAAGCTCTCCGGGTTGACTCCCAAGTCTATATTCCTAACCCTGACCTCTTTCTCAAGCTCCTGACCTACACCGTCAACTGCTTACTACTTCCAGTGACACCCTGCCCTCAGCATGGTTCTTCTTTTTAACCATCCTTATTTAATGATGCAACCATTTCTCGGTAAATAAGCCAAAAAAAGGGGGAGCCATTTATTTTGAATGAATTTTAGATTTACAGAATAGCTACAAAGACGGTCCATACAGTTTCTTCTAATATTAACAATTTAGGCAATCATGGTACGATCACCAGAACTATTCAGTACTATTAACTAAATTACAGATTGTATACAACCCTCTTCTGGTTTTCCCACCAATATCTCTTTTCTGTTCCAGGTTCCATAATATGTTTAATTGATGTGCCTCTGCAGTCTCTTCAGTTTCTCAGTTTTCCCTAGAATTTTATGACCTTGACTTTTGAGGAATACTAATCAGGCATTTTGTAGAAGGCCCCGCCAGTTTGGGGTTTGCCCAGAGATTTCTTATGGTTAGACTGAGGTTATGGATTTTTTAGATGAATAATACTTGGGTAGTCTGATCTTCTCATCATATATCAAGGGGGTGGTATAATGTCAACATGAATTAACATTGATGATGTTAATTTTGATCCCTTAAGGTAATGCTTGCTAGGTTTCTTCACTATAAAGTTACTGATTTCTCTTATAAACCCCCCCCCCCATTCAGAAGCAAGTCAATAAGTACAGTATACTACACTCAAGGGAAGGGGATTTAAGTTCATCTCCCAGAGTACACTATGCAAGAATTTATGGATGGATGTTAAAACTACCACAGTGATTAATACATTGTGTGTGTGTGTTGGTAGTGGTGGTGGTGGTGGTGGCGGTGGCGGCAGTGTCTTACTGAACACAACCTGTAACTCATGTTAGCATTCCCTGGTGGATCTTGCCTGTCACACTTTTTACTTCGATGTTCTAATGATTTTCTATTTTCATCATTCTTCCCAGGTAGGTCTAAGAATGAAATGACCTGTCTAGATTCTTCAGTGCCTCTCATCTTCCTTTTGAATTGCTATGCCACAGCAAACACATTTAGAGACCTGCTTCTTGGCGTAAAACTTTATAATCCAAGTCAAATAAGGTTAAATTAGGAAAATATGGACATTTATGCCCATACTTGCAACTTATACACCGAGGCTTTTTCTTTATGATCTTATTCGGGATCTCAAAATCCTAGGAGACAGGAATGATATGTATTATATAGCCCCAATTCAGAAAAAAAGCAGAAACCTTGCCATCCTGAGCAGTTCTCAAGAAGTCCCCTAGCCAAGGTTAGGGTCCAGGTCTCCTGAACTCTTTACTTCTTTACCACATCAAAAAGGCCACACTGAAAAGCTAAGTGAGCAACAACGAATGGCAAGGAGTCCAGAAGCCAAAGAAAACCACCCTGAACGTTCAAACATCAGTGCCCATGACCTTACCCAGGGGGATATGAGGATGAAGTTTATCCCCTGCTTCCCTTTAGGGGGAAGGTGAGACTGCAGGATGTCTTTTCAATTCTCCTCAACACAACCTGCTCCCTAAAGGGGGGAGGGCGCTGCAGACTTTGAGAGGGAGGTAAGAAGATGTGAGTCAAGAGTGACAGGTCAAAGTTGGGGGTGCCCAGTACGAACAAATGACAAGACAAGCAGCAAAAAGGATTTGCCAATTTCCATATGCAATTTATATCACTTTGCTGGTATACAGCCCTGATTCAAAAGTGTGGGAACTATGAAGCCAGAGCGATTTCCTGGGTAGGTATTATATAGTGGAAAGCACATAATTCTTTGCATTTTGTTTTTCAAATGGGGGAAATATATAGAGATCATAAAAAGATTGTACTAATTTGTAAAAAATTCAAGGAACATAAAAACCTAAACCAAACTCATTGCCTTGGAGTTGATTCTGATTCGTAGCAACCAAATAGCCACGAATAAAGAACCTGAAAGCTCTACTGTGACTCAGAACTGTAATTTATTGCACACTTTAAAAACGTATATTTGCATACATACATTTAAACATAGATGGCCTCTGATGATCTATTCCATATGTATGTAGAAAAAAGATGCCTTCACTGCTTGTCAATGTATCATGGAAACCTTCTCATGTCACTCCATAACAGGTTTTACCTCCTTTAAAAAGGCTGCTGGAGGCTGTGGGATGGATGTACCATGGTTTATTTAACTGATCCCCACTGATGGAAGTTTAGGTTGTTTTTCCACTATGGTAACAAACAATGTAGCAGTGAATTGTCCTTATAACAAAGTCTATATATACTTGTCTAACAAATGTCTAAAAGTGGAATTGCTGAGGAGGTCTATATTGGTTTGAAACACAATTCTAGTTATCTTTTCAGAGGCTGAAACAATGTATATGCACTCTCACCAATTGGGTATAGGAATGCTTGGGGTTTGAGACCTGCATTGACTCTAACACTCGCTGGTTATAAGATTTCAGGCAAATTTCCTTTCCTTTCCATGGGGTAATAAACCTATTCTGCGTGGTCAGTATTAGAACTAAATAAAATGTATGTAAATTTTGTTACAGCAAACTTGACACATATAATATGAAGTAGCTGCCTGCTTTCATGTTGCTCTCCATTAACTTTGTTTCCATCTAATCCAAAGTGTCCATCAGTCCCAGATTCCCTGGCCACAGCAAGGAGTTTGGTAATCACCAGCAGGGGGTACTGCCCACTTACTGAATTGGTGCTTCCCTGGAAAGCCTTGAAGCCAATTTCTAGAGCTTTATCTTCAGTGACTAAATCACAGACAAACACTACTTCCTCCCCCTCTCAATTATCTTTACTAGGATCTTAATCAGGCCATGCTTACTCCGCAGGACACTGCCAATCAGACCCTTCAACAGCTGGCCTTTGCTCTTTAAGAAAACAGGACATTGCATTAAGCCCTGGAGGCTACAGAGGGTACATGGAAAACAGATGGGGAGGCAAACCAGAGACACATGCACTCTGGGACACTAGGGAGTCCAGGTTGAATTCTTGTCTCTGTGTCCTACATAGTCTGGCCCCAAAGCAGGTGGGCTGGAACTGACGCAATCTTCTTGGAGCTTTATGTTCCAAAAAAATATTGATTTACAGTTGAAATTAATCAAGACCTGGTGAAGGGTGGGCCTTGTGACAAACCTCCAAGCTGCCAAAAGGGGGCAGTATAGTGTTATGGTTAAGAACATGGTTTTGACTCAACACACTTGATTTGTCACTAATTAGCTGTGTGAACTGGGTCTCTTTCTGTTAAGGTATTCTCGAACTTTCTTCACAGAATGGAGAGAATGAAATGAGCCATCACTTTCCAGTGGCAGACACATAGTAAGTGCTCATAAAGCATCAGGATAAACATCTGCAGGGTGTCTGATTGAACATGCTACAATCAGATGTGATATGGGGTTACTAAGCAAAGGAGACAAAAGAATTGAATACTCAAAAATGGGCATAGGGAAGAAGATGCTGTGTACATATGTCCCTGGAGTGAGGTCCAGGTAATATGGCAGGGGCCAGACTAAACCCAGGGATACATATGGTAGCCCATTAAAAGGGAAGAAGGAAAAAGGTATGGGTAGCTAGGGGAACAGGGCACTAACCCACACAGGGGGAGGGTGTTGATTGTGTCTCCACAGGGAAAGAGGGACCAGACTTCAACCC
>NW_022103922.1:32169961-32171004 GCF_000313985.2 Echinops telfairi
TAGCATGTCTACCTGGAAGGGATAGGCGGAATAAACAAGCCAGAAGAAAGAACAGCGGAATGACAGTTCCGGGGAACATGGGGGTAGGGGAGGCGGGGGAAAGGAAGAGGGTGTTAGCAAGCACAGGGACAAGGGAACAACAAGTGATCCAAAATCAATGTCAAGGAGGGTGCGGGAGGCCTGGCAGGACTGGATCAAGGGCAATGTAACCAAGAGGAATGACTAAAACCCAAATGAAGGCAGAACATGATAGTGAGACAAGAGGAAAGTACAAAGAAATAGAGGAAAGAACTAGGAGGCAGGGTAGTCACAGAGATTTAAATACAGGCATATAAAGATGTAAATATATTTATATATGACGAGGGAGAAATAGATCTATGCACATATATTTATAGGTGGAATATTAAGAAAACAGATGGACAGTGGGCCCCTGCATAAGTACTCCCTCAACACAAGAACACTTTGTTCTAACAATTCGGCAGTCTGAGATGCTCACCTGCCTGGCACGATCACTGAAGACAATGGGTGCACAAGAAAATGTGAAGAATGCGGATGGTGCTTGGCTACCAAAAGATATAACACCTGAAGTCACTGAAGACAATGGGTGCACAACCAAATGTGGTGAAGAAAGCCGATGTGCCCAGCTACCAAAAGATATAGCACCTGAAGTCTTAAAGACCTGAAGATAAACAAGCAGCCATCTAGCTGAGAGACAACAAAACCCACATGGAAGAAGCACACCAGCCTGTCCTGACTCGATTGCTGAGGACAAAGGGGGTGCATTAGCAAAAGTGGTGAAGAAAACAGATGGTGCCCGGCTATCAAATGATATAGCATCTGGGGTCTTAAAGGCTTGAAGACAAACAGGCGGCCATCTAACTAAGAAACAACAAAGCCCACACGGAAGAAGCACACCAGCTTACCCGACAGGAATGCTGAAGACAAAGCAGGTGCATAAGCAAATGTGGTGAAGAAAGATGATGGTGCCCAGCTGTCAAAATATATAGAATCTGGGGTCCCACAGGCTGGAAGATAAACAAGGG
>NW_022103922.1:32171481-32174108 GCF_000313985.2 Echinops telfairi
CTTGGGGGAGGCAGGGAGGGAGGGGGAAAAATGAGAAGCTGACACCAAGGAGTCAAGTAGAAAGCAGGTGTTGTGAGAATGATGAAGTCAACATATGTACTAATGTGCTGGACACAAATGATGTATGTATGGATTGTGAAGAGTTGTATGAGCCCCTAATAAAATGATTATAACAAAATTTTTTTAAAAGAATTGAATACATTCACACACACACACACCCCGCAACAGACAGTGCTTACTCTAAGGTACCTTGTTGCAAGACACATGATGGGGAGTAAAAAAATAGGTACAGACTCTGTCCTCAGGAGATTCATGTTCATAGAATAGTCATATAAATATTTATAAAATTATAAATGTGAAAATAAAGAGGTTACTGACAGGTCTAGGACTTAACTGAGCTAAGATCTAAAAGATGAGCAGGTGAGAGCCTGGGACACTGGAGCCATGGAAAAAAAGCCAGCGAGACTGGATACAGTGATGAGGAGTAGCGTGGCATGAGATGAGTTGGCAAGGAAGGTGGGAGCCACCCACATAGGCCTTACAGGCCATGCTAAGGATGTAAGTCTTTATAGTAAGAAAAAGAAGAGGTTGTTGAAAACATAAGGAGCAATGCTAGGTGTCCCTGTCACTGGCCATGCTTTCCTCTGATACTCCTTTTCCATGGGGATAAAAGGGCTAGGTTTTCACATAGTTCTTGCTATGACCACCAGAAAAGGGAAGCAAAAAACAGATCAACAACAAATCCATTCCCCAAATGAAGTGCTCTAGACCCTCAGGGTCATGGAGGAGGGAGGCGTAGGGAGGAATGGGACATGCAGGGTGGTGAGATGCCTCAGAAATCTTGTACTGGGTGATTGTCACTTCAGAGCCCCTAATGTTTGCTGGCTGCTGTGTAGCCAGGAGCCTAGTCAGCCTCCACCTCTCACTTCCTGTCCTACCAGATGCTCCAGTATATTGGATGTAATGACATGTGGCACAGGGCTGGTGGAGGTGCAGCTCTCCTGTGGGCAGGGCTTAGGGGTGGGTACAGATCTGCAAGAAGTGGCTCTCAGCTTCTGTGCCTTTTCCATCTCGTGGCTCAGAGAGCCCATGGGCATCTGGGGCACATGTGCACACAGTTGTGCAGTCTCTACAATCTCTCCTCTGTGCGGAGACAAACTAGGAGTGAGACTCTGGGCAGCCCAGGAATGCTGAAGGGCCAAAGATGGTAACTGGTTCCAGCCCTCATAGGATTTTGAACTTGGCTAAAAAAAAAAGTTAAAAGCCTAAGAGAACTGCCCACCGTGCCCCTCCCCCAATCTCTCCTGGCCCACACTCAACCAAACAGGAAACCAGGCTTGGGTCCCTGCCAGGGCCCAGGCTGGGGCAGGAAGCTCAGGAAACAAGCAAGAAAGACCCTCTTTAACTTAGAAAGCAGTTCTGAAATCCCTGGGAAGGCAAGAGTAAACTTAGCCCCTGCTAAACTCCCTTTCAGAGGGAGAACAGACAAGAACCGCCACCTCTCCCTAGCATGGGACGAGAGACCATGGCAGAATTCAGAGAATCAACAACCTAGGAGCCTCATGAGGGGAGAGACTGCTGTCTCAGTGCCAGGAGAACAGATGCCAAGTGACCCCTCCCCTCAGATGAGGACAGGTCCTTAAAGAAGCAGAGTGGGAAATGTGGTCTGAAGACACCCTAGGGTCATCTTGGGTTGATATAGACCAGTAGTTCTCACCCTTTCTAATGCCACGACCCTTTAATACAGTCCCTCATGTTGTGGTGACCCCCCCGCAACCATAAAATTATTTTTGTTGCTACTTTATAACTGTAATTTTGCTACTGCTATGAATCTGACGACACCTGTGAAAGGGTCATTCGACCCCCAGGTTGAGAACCGCTGATATAGACAAGGTAGAATAAGAACCAGATATTTATGAGGGATGAAGTCAGAGAACTATAGGGTTCATGGCTATGCCAATGGAGCCCTGGTGGTGTAGTGGGTTACACATGGGCTGTTAACCACAAAGTCAGCAGTTCTAAACCACCAGCCGCTCTTTGGGAGAAAGATGAGGCTTTCTACTCCTATAAAGTTACAGTCCAGGAAACCCTCAGGAGCAGTTCTACCCTGTCTTACAGGGTTGCTATGTGTCAGAATTGACTTGATGGCAGTAAGTTTGGTTTGAGTTATGCAAATGAGAAAGAAACTACTATTTTAAAAAAAGAACACTACAAAACATAATCAGGCAGTGACCATCGGTAGCTGCTGAAAACAATGAGATGAAAGGCTGAAGGAGAAACTAATGGAGACCCCTCCCCCGAGAAGAAGTTATTTCAAAGGATGGCACTGAATCTGCAGCTCCAGGAGAAGGATATATTTGACCAAAGCACACAGGAGCAGATGACGGGGGAGGAGGAGAGACTGGAGCACATCCTGGCCCACCAGGCCTTGAGGACGATGATCCCAATTAGAGCAGCCACTCCACAGAGAGGACCACATGGCCAGCCCCACTATAACACATGATGCCCCTCACTGACCCATGGCCCTGCGGGGGACAACACCAGAGACACAGTGTGGGAATGGCACCCAATCTGTTCCCGCCACACTGAGGCAAAGCACTCGGGGAGTGCAGCAGAACAGCAGGGGA
>NW_022103922.1:32175795-32205444 GCF_000313985.2 Echinops telfairi
GACCTGATGCCAGGGGCTTGGGTGGAGAGGGAATGTTTTGAGAATGATGAGGGCAATGAATGTACAGATGCGCTTTACACAGTTGACATGTGTATGGATTGTGATGGGAGTTGTGTGAGCCCCTAATAGGATGATTAAAAAAAAAGAAAGAAAGAAAAGAAACTAATGGAGAGATCAGGCTGGCTGCTCACTAATCAATCTGAACACAACAAAAAGTAGCACAACCCAGTATAGCACCAACAAAACACACACTATTCCTCTAGTTCTTCCCCTACCATGACTCAGTGCTACCTTACAAATCTGGCTAGACTGGAGTACACACATTGGTACAGATAAGAGCTCTCAACACATGGAATTCAGACAGATAAAACCCTCAGGAACAGTAGTAGGAGTAGCAATATCATGAGGGTAGGGGGATGGTGGGGGCCGGGAGTGGGGAAGGGGGAGAGAGGAGGAACCCATCACAAAGTTGGATATATAGTCCACCCCCATGGGGACAAATAACAGAAAGGTGGGTGAAGGAAGATAATGGGCAGTATAAGACATGAAATAATAATAATAATATATAATTGATCAAGGATTCATGTGAGAGGGTGGGGGACGGAGGAGAAAAAAGAGGAGCTGATACCAAGGGCTCAAGTAGAAAGAAAATGTTTTGGAAATGTTGATGGCAACATATGTACAAGTGTGCTTAATTAAATTTGAAGGATGGATTGTTATAAGATTTGTAAGAGCCCCCCCAAGAAAATTAATAATAATAATAATAAAGTAGTACAACCAGATGCCCTGTGCCTCCTGATATAACGCTATTGGAATACACAGCATGCCTCAGAAGTGTCCTCCACAGAAAACTGAATCTGAATCTGATCCAACCTTGAGATCTGACTCATAGTGTTCTGGATTACAGGGGATGGAAGAAGAGATTTTAAAAACACCAAAGAGATGCATTCCACAAAATCCACAATGTGGGGTACTCTACAGGGCAGATGACTGAATTTCTTTAATAAATAAGTTTCAAGAAAAAAGTGGTAGGCAGAACTATAGATTAAAAGAGACTGTTGGGCTACGAACCATAAGGCTAGCAGTTCAAAATCACCAGCTGCTCCTCAGGAGAATGATGGGCCATTCTACTCCTGTAAAGAGTTACAGTCTTGGAAATTCACAGACAGTTCTACTCTGTCCTGTAGGATTACCATGTGCTGGCATCAACTCAATGGCAGTGAGTTTTGGTTTATAAATCAAGTGCAATGTGTGCATCTGATTCCAACAAACCAACAAAAATTTTTATGATGTTAAGAAATTATTGGTTCGGTTGTTTTACGGGGAGTAAGGCATGATCATGGTATAGAAGATGGGTTAAAAATAATCTTTTAGAAAAACATGCTATAAAGTATAGATGAAATCATTATTCCAAATAATCCAGTGGGTGGGGTGAAACAAGATTAGCTCTTTGTTGATAGTGCTTTGTGTCATTTTGGCTTTTTCTTGTGAATCAGGGGAAGGTTTCAGAGTAGGTCATCGGTCTGACATTCAACAGTTTGTCCACATTTTGTTTCAGCTCATCATGGCAATCCCCTCACTGTACCACAGCTTCTTCCACTTGCTCCCTGGGTTTCCTGTTTCCATCCCTCCTCCCTAACCCTCTGCCCTGGTCCTTGTCTTTTTTGAGCGCACAAGGGGGACGGCTGTTGAGGTTGAGTGATGGGTATGGGGGGACTTCACTGTATCCTTTACTTTGGACAGCAGCACCTGTGAGAGCCAGAACTCAACAGGATGGCCTTGTTTTTCCAGGTCTCACAAGTTGGCCACTTTTGGCAGGGTGTAGTCCTACCACTTTCCTATCATTCATTTTAGTAGAGAGATTTGACTTTTGCTTCTCTAACAGGTTTCTGCCGTTCACAGGTCCTGGCTCTTTATCATACATGTTTGAGATTTTCTAGGATCAAACATTAAAATTCTTGGGAAGGAAGTCTCACTTGCTCACCCTGACTTCCCAGCCCTTTAAGGATACTCAAGCCAGTTCCTTGTATGGGTACAGATGACCTCTTGCCTGTACCTCAGTCCTGGCATATGAGGATGCCTTGAAGTTGACAGGGAAGCTGAAAGATGGCCAAAACCTGGGTTCCTAACTGGCTCTCTTTGGTGACAATTGTTTGCTACCTTGAGTATCATCCCTACAACTTGTTCTCTCTCCCTAACCTCACATTACTTTCCAAGCCACTAGCTACCACCACTTCACATGATGTCTGTGGTATTTCTCTGAGCATGTGATCCCCTCTGAGCCAGAGCAAGCAGCAACAGACAGCTGAGAGAGCAGGGAGGACTTTCTGGAAGGTGAAATGCTTAGGGACTAGCTTTGGAGATTGCAGGGGCCAGTGGAGGACTCTCGCACCAGCTGCTGACACCTGTATGTCAATGTGCCCAATGGCCTTTCCACCCCTGGCAGGCCTGCCCCAGACAGAATGGCCTTTGGCATTTGGTTTTGTGGCAAGATGAATGTGAACCCTGGGCTTGGCTCGCCAAGAGCAGGATATGCAGGCTGGCTCTTTCCCCTCCTTCTAAGAGCTCCAGATACATTTCCTATCTCTAGGAAGATTTGTGCAAGTCACATAACGTTGGGGGAGTTGAGTCGGAATTCTTCATCAGCAGAGTTAAGCTTTTGCTAATTAAAAATTAAAGATCATTCTATTAATAGCTTCTCCAGTCTCACAGCAAAGCTACCAGCACAGTCCTTAGCTCTGCTACCAATGGTAAAGGGGCTTGGCGCTCCTGTGTCCTCCTATGCCCTTCCCCCTAGAAAAAGTGATGCAAAGGAAGAGAATGGAGAAAGGCTAATTGGTAAGGGACTCAGACCACCCAGGCAGCTGGGAGATTGTCTCAGTGGGTCGTAAGAGACAGTCACTCCCTGTCAGAGATGTCAAGGCCCTTCCCATCCTGTGTTCTCAGCTTGAGCATCACTTTCTCACAGACGCCTTCCCCGACACCTCTCAAGAGAATGTGGGGTGCCTTACTACGCTCTCGGTTCCTGTTCAGGAATGCCTAGTTCTTGTCTTTTTATCACTCACCATGGCTTGTAACTATAATTTTGTTTGTATATTTATTTGCTTGGTATCTTTCTCTTCCACTGGATTACAACAAGCTCATTAAAAAAAAAACAGGGACCAAGTTTGTTTTATTCATCATTTTTATAATCTGTACCTGGTACAGTATCTAGATAGAGCAGGGACTTAACAGATATTTTTGAATAGTTAATAAATGCTCCAATAAACAGCTCTCCCTCAATTTCCCAACATTTTATCAATTTTTATTCCACGCACTCACTCTCACCTTCTCTACTACTATGGGTCTCTACTGTCCTCCTCCTCGAAATATCCTCTCTAGTCCTACTCGTCCTTAAACGGACCAGCAGTATTCTGCTGTAGTTTGGAGGTCTGAGCAAATCTCTACTTTGCCAGACAGTAAATTCTGAGGCAGAAAGCTGTCTGCTAGTGCACCGGGGAATTGAAGTGATGAGAATCACAAATGGACACCCCAAATCAGAACATCATGTAAGTTATGTGCCAGGGGCTAAAAAGGGCTTGGGGGTCAGTTGAGAGCTCATCAAACCAGTTAGGGAAGGTTACTGGGGAAGAGGAGGCTGATATTGGCCCTTGACAGATGGAGGAGCCCTGGTGGTGCAGTGGTCAAACACATGGCTGCTAACCAAAAGGTTGGCAGTTTGAACCCACCAAACAATCAGTGGGAGAAAGATGTAGCTGTATGTCCCCATAAAGCTCATAGTCTTTTTTAAAAATCATTTTATTTGGGGCTCATACAACTCTTATTACAATTCATACATATATCCATTGTGTGTCAAGCACATTTGTATATTTGTTGCCCTCATCATTCTCAAAACATTTGCTTTCTACTTGAGCTCTTGGTGTCAGCTCCTGATGTTTTCCCTTTCTCCCCACTCCCCCCTCCCTCATGAACCCTTGATAATTTATAAATTATTATTTTGTCATATCTTACACTGTCCAATGTCTCCCTTCCCCTACATTTCTGTTGTTCGTCCCCCAGGGAGGAGGTTATATGTAGATCCTTGTAATCGGTTCCCCCTTTCTACCCCACCTTCCATCCACCCTCCTGGTATTGCCACTCTCTCCACTGGCTCTGAAGGGATCATTTGTCCTGGATTCCCTGTGTTTCCAGTTCCTATCTGTACCAGTGTACATGCTCTGGTCTAGCCGGATTTGTAAGGTAGAAATGGGATCATGATAGTGGGGTGGGGGGAGGAAGCAATTAAGAACTAGAGGAAAGTTGTATGTTTCATCGTTGCTACACTGCACAAGATCATAGTCTTGAAAGCCCTATGGGCAGTTCTACTCTGTCAAACAAGGTCTCTATGAGCTGGCTGGTTTTCTAATGTGCCTGCAATTTCCCAGGCTGCATTCTTTTCAAAATGAAGAAAAGGAAAGAATGAACAGGTAAAAGAAGTGTCTTCTTTCTTCAACTGGCCGGCACAGTTGGAGACGGGGCCACTCGTGGGCCCTGAGAAATGGGCATCAGGAGGAGACTGACTACCTGGCAGCCTGCTCTCAGGGCTCTCAATAGCAACAAGCCCAGTGTGCTTAAGGAGTGGAGAGGCGGGAAACAGAGAAGAAGAGAAGAGAAGAGAGAATTCTTAAGAGGAGAAGAGGCTGTCAGATGCTAACAGATAAGAGGAAATTAAGTCCCTGGCTGGACCTACTGAAAGAAAACTGGCATGAATAGTGGAAGGTATGGCCAGCTGGTCAGACCAAAAGCTGAGCATTGCTGCCTCGAAAGCCATGGAAGAAGGTCCAACTTCAGGATGAGCTTAACCAGGCCAAGTTGTCAAAGGAAATGCAATGGGCCAGGAAGTCAGGATGCTTCAGCTCTAGTTGAGGCCCCAGCAATCTCCAGGTTGGTAGCAGCCAAGTCTCCTTACTTTGCTGAGACTCTGCTTGCATACTTATAAAATGGGCAAAAGTAAGTTTCCCAATCTACTTCATAAATATGTCAGGGACTTTGAAAGCAGATCTCTCCAGCTACCTTAAAAAAGAATTTAAGACCAGGTCAAAATGGTTGTACTCATGAACGCCACACAAAGACAATGGATTAGGGTCACAGTCAGGTGAAGTGGAAAGCTCATGTTTGACTGAAGAAAGAAGGGGATGCATAAAAGAAGTTGGTATTTCATGCTGGGCCTTGAGAGATAAGAAAGATTGGCAAATATATGCACAGAAAACTAGGAAAAGTGCTGCACATGTGAAATTCTACAGGGAATTTTTTGGGACCCCTGCATTTTGCCTACACAAAGAGCAGCCATATTTTCTGCTACAATGTTGTTCTTAGCTACTGCTTTGGAAAGAATGTGGCATTTTGCAAAGAGTAACATGCCTTCCAGGTGCCCTGGCCTCTAGCCCAGCCTAAGAACTGCTTCCATAGGAATGGGAGGCAAGAGGAAGTAGAAGCATGCTCACATTCCCACCACAGGCCCTGGTTCCTCCCCGTGAGGCCACAGGGAGTTTGAGGCTCACCTCTGACCTTGCCTGACCCCTGTCTTTCAACTTGTGAATTCTTTGCAGTGTTGTCCTTGAGACTTCTTTTTCACAGGCTGAACAGTTTCAGTTTTCCCAATTGCTCTCCCAGGACATAATTTCAACTCCTTTCATCATTCCACTCATTCTCCCTCTTGAATGAATATATGATGACATATCCTATAAAACTTCAGGTAACAATGACCAGTGCAGTGTAGGCTACTTCTATTAATGCAGCCCAACAGGCTAGTGGCGTCTCTGGAGCTCTGCCGGATAAGTGTTGGATTGTCAATCATAAGGTCTGAAGTTCATACCCACCAGCCACCTGTATAGGGTCGCTGGGTCCGAATCAACTCCATGGCAGTGAATTTTTGCTATTTTTGTGTGTCATGCAGTGGACTTACATTAAGCATTCGATCCACTCAACCACTGCATTCTTTGAAGGTTTTTACCTTTGTCTATCCAATCACACAGCCTCACTTAGATTTCTATTTAAATTCCACCTTACTGATTTCAACCAAAGTCTGGTCTTGCACGTGATGGAGGTTTTAATATGTAATGAAACCACCACTTCTCTCATGCCAGTGGACTCGTAACTATTGGCAACCAGCTAGCCCACAATGTGATTCTAGGTTTTTGCCTTGGTTTGACACTGCTAAGGCAAGCTCCATATAATAGGTTATGCCTATTAGACAGGAGAACAAAACCTTGATGGTCAGTCACAGAGGTTCTTTAGAATTACTGTGCATAGTGTCAGCCCCACTGTAAACTGTGCTGGTTAGATGGCACGGAGAGGTCTGTGTCTCATTCCCAGAAGTGAGAGATTCAGAAGTGCTCATGAGGTCAGCTAGGATATCTGACTGGAGATTTGGAAAGCAGTCTCTAGGGAAATGGTAGAAGGAACAAAAGAGGGTGGGGGGCTTGATTAGCCTGAAAAAAAGAGTGTCAGGGCTCTATAACCCCAGCAGGCCCTTTCCTCTCTAGTAACTGCTGGCCTAAGGGGCTATCTCTTCTCGAAAGTATGCCTTCCTTTTGCTGCGTTAGCCGAAGGCTTATTGTTTTTGGTTTCAGCATGGCCAACCACTCATGGATGCTCAGAGATGACCTCCTCAATCTGCCTCCTCCCCCCTTTTATCTGCTCAGCAGAGTCGGTGTTACTCCCTATCACCTGGCCTGCAATTTTCCAAAAGACCATAATCTTTACAGCAATTTAATACTTCAGATGTAATCATTGTCTCCATGTTTTATACGTAGAAACTGTTGAAATGGCGGGTGTGTTGGTGTGTGCATTTTCACCGCACACACATAGGCTTAAAAACAACAGGGTTGATGTAGGAAAGATCAGTGTTCTCTATTCGCTTAAGAAGCCACATGGTAAGAGTCCAGGCCTTCAGCGAAACAGATTGCCAAGTGGGCTAGCATCCCTAACTGCCCAGGAGCACTAGGATAGCTCCAGACTGTCCAGATGATGGCCCACAGAGCACTCACACTGCTATGCCCCTGCTGAAGGGGACAGTGGACACGGACAGTCAATAGTCCCACCTGAGCTGCTGCGGATATTTATTGGCACTGTAGTGAAAGAACAAAGCAGTCTTGGTGGCACAATGATTAAGTGCTATGGCTGCTAACCCAAAGGCCAGCAGTTCAAATGCACCAGCCACTCCATGGGAGAAGGATGTAGCTGTCTGCTTTCATAAGGATTTACAGCCTAGGAAATGCTATGGTGCAATTCTATGTTGTATTATAGGGCTGCTATGAGTTCAAGCATAGGAACAATTGTGAGGATGGCCCTGGACCAGGCAGTGTGTTTCATTCGGTTTTGCATACAGTTACTATGGGTTGGATCCAACTTGATGGCACCTAACCGCAACATAAGTGGGAAGTGATGAATTGAAGAGACAATAGGCTTTTTGTTATTTATTTATTTTTTTTTGAGAAAGTCCTGAGGGATCCTTTAACCAGGAAACCAGTGGTCAGCTTAAATCTCAAAAGAAAGGGGGTTCTTCCTCAGAGAAGATTTGAACTACAGCCTTCATCATCTTTCCTGCTTGGCAAAACACAAAAGAACACAGGCCATAGGCAACTGAGAGAAGGAGAACTGAGATACAGGGCAGTCACACCAGCATGAAAAATTAAACACTAAGTGGGAATGGTAAGGTGCTGCAAATTCTATCTCAACAAAGCTGTGTTTAAAAAAAAAGCAAATAACTTGGAAAACCAGTATTTGGTGGAGGGACTTGAATGGAAGCAAAGCTTTAGCAATAGAGTGAGAAAAACAGGACCCTTAGTATTTGCTTTAATAGCTGCCCAAAATTAATGAAGAACTTTCTGCCGATGGCCCTGAAACAAAGAAGCACTATCCTATTAAAGGTCAGTAGGTCAGAAAATGGTGTTGGCTGCTAGAGGCTCAAAAGAACTTGGAAGAATGTAGATCTAGACATGAGGAGAATAGAGACTAAGTTCAAGTCAGAGTTTCCTATGATTATTCCACAAAACTCATTGGTTCTATAAGACGTTAATAGATGTAACATTAAAAAAGGACTTCAGAGTGCATTAAAATCGGGAAACATTAGGTTAAACAAGGCTGAAAAGTTACCTTTACAGCAGGACGTCTTGGAGTCCTTAAAACACTAGCGGATATTGTGACAGTATATAGTGTTTAACAAAGAAATTTGTCTATGGAGCCTCAACAAGTATCTAATATTCCTAAGAATATACTACAGGAAATGCTAGTCTAAGTCATACATGCCTAAATTCCTTCATAAGGCTAAACCTGGAAATTAATATAGGGCCCCATTTTAAAGCATTTATGGCTTATACATAATTATAAGTTAATTACATATTAAAATGTATATTGTTCTTATTCCATACTTTAGTTTACGCAACACACCTTAGGTAAATACTCCTTAAGGTATTGTTCTAGAAAGATAGATGAAGTGAATTCTGGTGATGACTCCAAGTGTTTGTCTAATGATCAAGCCAAGCCAGGCCAAGGGCTACAGTAGCTGGACTAGAGTAGCTGGTTTCTGCTTAGCTGGACTACAGTAGCTGGCTACAGTAGCTGGTTTCTGCTTAGGTATGGCCTCTTGTCATACTTTTCAGGGCAGGAATGGTCATCACTCCCCTCTTACTTGTATACACCTTCATACATTCTCTCTCATCACAGAAACATATTATTGATCCTCAAGAATCACAATTATTTGATCCTCAATTTGACATGCATGTAAGTACACACTGGGGGGAAACTCTTGCAGGTACCCGTGTCCACTTCTCCCCCAGGCCAGGTCCTCTTGGCCTCCTTTCTGGGCAACTTCCCCACCAGAGTCCCTCCTTGTAGCCCTGACTTCACTTTCTGCTCCAGAATGAGGTTGTTGGGTCCTGGGCCCATTTCTGAACTCCAGCCAGACCAGAGCCAGAGCAGGTCCCAGCTCAACCTCCTTCCTTCCTTCCTCGCTCCCACACAGACGGCCAGATTCTGACCTGAGTCTCCATAGGAAACAATGACCTGAGAACCAGCTGAGCCACACCCTTCGCTGCTTTCACCCAGCACCTCAGGAATGTGAAAATAGTCTCATCTGGGGCTCCCTGCACCCACATTCCAGGGTCTACTGAAAGGCAAGCCCCAGCTACACCCAAGAAGCAAGTTTCTCTCGCCTCCTTTCCAGACCCCAGCTGTCCGTCCTTGTGATGAGGGAAGAGGGTCCTTAAGGCTAATCAGATTGGAGTAAAGAAGTCAATTTCACATTTCAGTCCACCCTGTGCTAGGGGCAGACTCAGCCTGAGCCCTCTCTACCACAGACTTCACCGCTGCTTAGCCAACCAAGTCACCTCCGAGCAATCCCATTCCATAGGTCTCCCCAGGCCCATCTTGTCTGGATGGTAGCAGCCTAGGTCCTGCCTCTTCCCCAAGGGCAGCTTCTCAGGCTGACCTCAGAGAAGAGGGGTTTATTTCCTTCTCCACTCTGACTTTCTTACCAAACACAACCACCTTTTCTTCAAGGAAATCAGTGAAAGGACCTAGGCCAGTTAGCCAGCCAGAAATAAAGCCACAGGTTTGACCACCATGACGGTAAAAGGCCAGGCCAGAAACTGTATCAAAAGAGGATTTTATTTTTCCTTCATCAGAGTGCTGTGGGGAAACACACAGACAAAAGCAAGCCCTGGTTCTTGGCCGCCACCAGTTCTCTTGCACCCATCAACATGGGTTTCAGGAGGAAAAGAACGTGAGCAGGGGAGCACATTTCTTGGGAGTCATTTTGAGGGGGGGCCAGTAGCACTCTGCTATTGGTTTGCCAGGGCTCTTGGGTCCCTCATCACCCCAAGAATTTACCTTCCAGCAGCACAGTAAGGAAAAGAGCAGCAGCACAGTAAGGAAAAGAGCAGCTTTCTCCCATATAAACAGTCTCTGAGGCCCAAAGGTACATAACTAAAAAAAAAAAAGGAAGAAAAAGGAAAACATACTCATTGCCATCGCATCTATTCTGACTCGTAGCAACCCTATTAGGTTTCTGAGAGTGTGCATCTTTACGGGAGCAGACAACCTCATCTTCCTCCCAAAGAATGACTGAGGGGGTTGAACTACTGACCTGTCGGTTGGTAGTCCAACACTTACCCGACTTCACTATCAGGGATCCTGAAGAACTTCACGGCCCCTATATTTCCTGAGGTGGTACTGATGATCTCACCCACCATCTGGTGTCCACACTAAAAACCATGGAGTCATCCTTGACTCCCTACCTTTCCCCTCTACCCCCCAAATAGGCGCCATATTCTTCCTATTCCACTTTGCTAGTATCTGTATATCTGTCCCCTCCTGATTCTCTGCCTTCATCACCCTTGTCTGGATTATTGCGATTGCAACCTCACCTTGTCCATTTCCTCTTCTACTCTAGAGTGATATTCCCAAACTCACATTTGATTGTGCTGCTCTCCTAATTACAACCCCTCATTCATTCCAAAGGCATCCCCATCCCCTGCCCCCGCCCTTGCCCTTGCATCTTGCTAGTCTGCTGATTTTTTCCACTTCCAAGGGCCAGTTCCATCATGCCCCTTCTGTATACTTGATAGAAGCTCTTCCTGTTAGCCTTTGGTACCACCAGAACGGGCTTTTACTTTTTTTGTACTGCTCACAACACATTGGCACCTCCATCTGCTCTGGACTGTGTAAGTCCCTGGAGCAAGATCCAGCACAGGATCAAACAGAGAGTAATTTCTTACTAAATGTTTATTGAATGAAGAGATGAGTAATGAGGGGTTGGAGGCCCGAGCACACTTGAACCTCTGTTTGCAATAGAGGAATGGAGACGGGGAAGGGAGTGTGTGCCTTTCCCCAGGAGCATGAAAAATATGGTCAGCTCTCGAGCTACACAGATCCATAAGAGAATTCACCTTTATATTGAGAAGTCAGCTTCAGGTGCCAGGCCACAGAATAACATTTTGGCCAGTTTTCCATGATGGCTACTTGCTCTCTTCTCAGTCTTCTCTTGGCCACTTTCAGCAGCTCTTGTGACCCACTTACTGAGTTCGTTTCCTGGCCATCCTTAAGTGCCAGGAGGTAGTAAGCATCTGAAACACCTTTCCAGCTCACCAACTTTAGCAATCCCTCTTTTCCAAGAATCTTGGCAAGTCCTCACCTTCCCCCAGTAGAGGTATCACTCTTGGGAACACCCTTCATTGGTCTTCACTCTTTCCCCATAGGTATCTAAGAACCTTTCCACAACCATTTAATCCACCCTCCTCCCGTCCGCCCACTGGAGAGACCTCACTTGTCTCAGTAGTCTTAAAGTACCTGGAACTAAGTAGACACATCACAGATGCGCATGCACTAACCAAATGAGGTCACAGATCACCTGGGTTTCAGTGATCCCAGGCTAGCATTTCCCTCAGAAACCCTGCCTGGTGCCATATGCCATTGTTTCCTTGGTCTCTTAGAGCACAAGAGGCATGCTTTGCCTGACACAATTAAGTGCTGGAAAGCTCCATTTGTTTTTCTTGCAACGAATCTCTTTCTTTCCAGTTGCAGCCTAAAAAGAAGACATAGACTGTGCAGCTGCACCAACCAGCTCAGCAATACAACCCATACAATAGCCCAAACTTAACCAAACTGCTCCACAGAGAGCCTTAGACAGCTGGAAGGTGCCCTAGATCATGAGAGATGTGGCTCAGACAGAGCTGACACACGCAGTGGGCCTACATCCCTGGCAGACTCGTTGGGAGAATCTGGGCTCTAGACACACACAGCAGGAAGGCACCTAGGGAAACTTCTCCAAGAGAAGACCTCATTCCTTTCCTAAAGAGACAGGAAGAGACCCTGGGGAACTCTCAGGCATAAGCCCGGCCTGGTTCAGCTGCTGAGATGCAGCTAGGCCAATTAAGCCATTGGAGTGATTGGGAAAGGAGGGAGGGGGACTCCCTTTAGGCAAACTCCCACCCCAGACAGGAGGCTCCACACAGCTGTGTCAGAGGCGGCAGCAGCAGCAGCAACAACAGGGCAAGGACTTCTTCCTCTTCCTCCCACTAGCTGAGAAGTAATGCTTAAATTAGCACCTTGGAAACACCCAGATCTGCCGGCTTTGCCTTTTCTCCCAACTCCTAGCACTCCCCCAGGTCTCCTTTTTTAGCTTGAGTTTCTCTTTCAAGTTAATAATAATAATAATAATAATAATAATAATAATAATAATAATAAATAGACATGACTCTCCTAGAGCTTATCTTTCCAAGTATGGAATGCCTATGAATTTTTCCCAGCACTGGGGGTGGGGGTGGGGGAAGGACTATTTGATGATGGAGTCCTGGGACAGGCCTTTATCCATACAGCTTGGTTCGGAAAGAGGCAATACTATTGAGACCAGTATTGCCCTGCTTCCCTTACAGCTTGACGCGGAGCCTTGACCCTGCTCTCGGGGGCACTCACACTAAGGAAGTGAGCCAGAGAAATAAACTTGCCCTCAACTGTGACCTTCATCTGCTTCTGTGTTGCTAACCATGGAGTCCCCAACACCTAGAACAGTATCTAGAACAGAGCAGATGCTCACAAAACTTTGGTAAATCGACTTTCTGGATTGATGGTATGCCATCCCCATGATATCCTTTGAGGGGAAACTGGGGAATTCCGGTTTAAATTGTAAGGAGAGAGTTTTTTCAGAAACAGAAAAACTGAGAACAGGAAAAAGGAGAGACTTCCTAGAGGTATCAATAAAATCCTGGCAAAAAGTACAATCGGTCAGAGCTGGGCCCGAGCCTAGGCACCCAGGTTTTATGTTCAATCCAAGTATCCTTAAAGAGCCATGTTGTCCTTCTCTTTGGCCTTTTGCCTCTGTGGCATGACATCTTGATCCCTTACGCTCCAAAATGAAATGTGTGAGGAAGAGAGGGCATCAACATGGGGTCCTGGTGAAACTTCAGACAAGGTTCTGCAGGTCTCAACAATACACAGGTCATTGAAAGGGAGTTTTGGAGTGCCCTTGGATTTCAGCTTGGATACAAGGGTCAAGAAGCTGAGTTTGGAAGGGCAATAAGGTCTGTGACTCCAAAATGGGCAATGACCTCACTGCCATGCCCATAAGACTCATTCTGGCAGAGAAGGACTCCTTTAGCTTTCAAGAAAAGAGGCACAGTTTTGCTAGTAAATGCTTCTTTGTCCACAAACACCTCTCCTACTCCATGGTCACAAAGACCAGAGCACAGGCCTAAGGAGTCCTCTGGCCACAAGTCTCCCACAGTGGAGCCCAACCCTTTCCCCACCTTTCCCTGGACAGCTATTCCCACCCACCTGAGAAACTCCAGATGGGAGACAAGAACCCACTCACTGCTTCCTTCTCCTGGCTCACTTGGTCCTACTCCTTGATCCACTCTCTTTTTGGTTATTTTGATGAGATGCTGAGAACTGGAAGTACCGTCTAGTTGCAGAAGCCAGATTAGATAGAAAGAGAATCTGAAAAAGGAAAGCCAGCCCAAGGTCCTTCTGCAAGTTCAAAGAACCAACTTCCCTGCAGGTTTCTCTGACTCTCAAACCATCCAATGAAGGTGTCAGCCCAGGAAAGAAATTAGGAAGCATCTCTCTTCCCAATGGAATGCTGTCAACAGAGCCACTCTGTTTTGGCTCCTAAAATGGTGTAAGTAAGCACACAAGAGCGGGAGAGCAAAAATCTACTGAGTCTCTCCACCCTCCCGAGGCAGATAGGGCATAGAGTCGTAGGTCCTTGCCAAGGTCCACCCTGGCAGCTGGAATGGGCAGGTTACTTGCCCGGGAAGCCACAAAGCATATCTGTCAGTCAGGAGCCTCCAGACTGACTCACAGACAAAACCTGCTCCTCACCTCCCCACCTATTAACCCACAGGGGGAGGAAGCTTAAGGAGGCCTAGAGCTTCAGGATTTGGAGAGCTCTGCTCTCCTCAGCTGCGCTCAGAGACTAGGGCACCCACGCGTCCAAGTTCCAGACTTTCTCTAGCTTCCTTCTTCCTTCTAAGAGCTGGGGGTCGGGGGCGGGGTGAGGCGATGGAAAAGCGAACAGGTCCAAGTGTTCCCTCCCTTCGTGCTCTCTACACCAGCTGAGTAGCTTCAACTCTCCCTCGCGGAAAAACTAGTCAGGTAGCCCTCTGTCAGTGGCCACTGGGCACGGTCTCCCCCAAGCCTCAGATAGCCCGCCCCCTCCATCCCCTCGGAGCCGGCAGCGATGACATCATTCCTCCCTGACGCCGGGACAGCGGACTGGCGGCAGAATCTGCGCCCAGCGAGGGCTCCAAGCACGTAGGCCCAGGGGACTGGGGCCCTTTGCAAGTGGCGGGCACAGGCAGCAGGGGGGGGCCCGCCCCCTCCCCATCAGCGCCGGAGCACCGTGGGCACGCTCGTCTACGTCCTTGTTTCTCCACCTGTCAAGCACTCACCTCGGCGCCTCCTGGAGGGGAAGGGACACCCCCACACACCGTTACTGCTCCCGTTGTTCCCATGCACATCCAGAGACATGGAGGATGGCGCCCCTCCCTTGCTCCAGCATCATAGGCCTCTAAGGCTAAGCGCCTACCCGCTACCACCTCCCCATCACAGGCCCCTCTGGGCCTGCTGCCCGAGATTTTCCATCCATTTCCTTGCCATCCCCCACCACGGGGGCCCCCTCTATTCCATCCGACAGCGCTCCCGGGGATGCCCTAGGCCTACATCAGCGGTGCCCTTCGTCTTTCCAGGTCCCCGCGCTCTGGCCCAGTGCAGCATTCTCCCGCTGGGTTCTGGGCCCGCAAGTCCTCCACCCCCGGCGACCCGATGGCGCCCCCTCCACACGGCCTATTCCCTCCTGGCCCTCCGCGGCTCCCGCTCCCAGCCCTGGCCTGCCCGCCGCCCGCCCCCTCACCAGCGGCTGCATCTCCGAGTGCGCGGTGGGCACCTGGAACCGGTCGATCTCCTCCATCATGGTGCCGGCGGGCGAGCGGGTCGGGGGCGCGGCCGGGGACGCCGAAGGACCGCGCGGGGCGGCGGCCCCAGGAGCCCGGCGGTGTTGCAGACTAGGCCGTCTGCCAGGAGTCGGGCCCGCAGGCGGCCGGGAGCGAGAGGTGCGCGGGCGGGCTGGGGCCGGCGAGGCTCGGAGGGCTCGCTGAGCGCCCCAGCGGCTGTGGCCAGGCCCGGCCGCAGATCTTGCCTCGCCTACTCCTCCGCCGCCGCCTCCTGTCAGCAGCTCAGCCACTGCGGTGACTCGGCAACTCCACTTCCGGGTCCGGGACACCGCCCGGTGCTTGCATTATTCATGAGGAGGCGGTGTCTGGGAGCCTCAGTCCCGCCCACATGCAGGAGTCCTGAAGGCTCAACGTTTTCCGAGGCCGGGTTCTTGAAGGGGCGGGATTTAGCGCGCCGCGAGAGACGCCCCACGCGCCTAGCCCCGCCTTCTCTATGGTCCGGGAGGGGGCGCTAGAGGCGCCTGCGCCGTGACTGCCAGTCGGTTGCTAGGTAACCGCGTCAGGGAGCCGCGGATTCTTTCCTACAAGGGCGCGGGGACCGCCAAGACAACTACGGCTGTCCCCAGAGAACCTCTGCGACTGGGAATTAAAGTGAGAGTCCGGATTTCTTGTGCGTGGTCAAGGAGCTGGACAAACTTCTTGTTCTCATACAAGGGGGCGTTTTGTAGGCGAACCAAGGGTTGAGGTGCTTCCTGCTTCAACGAAGATGCCCCATAAGCCGCCTCGTAAGCCGGTAACGCACACCCTCTTCCGCAGCCTCTGACCTTCACCCCAGTGACCACTGCTTATACTTCTGCTGATTCTGGACCTTCCTTTCTCTATTGACCCTTAACTTTTTCTCCCCCTGTGACCCCTAACCTGTGCTCTCACTGACCTCTGACTCTAGCCTGCTCTGTGCCTCTGACCCTGGCTTCACTCCCACGCTGCTCGGACCACTCTTTCCCACTCCTCTCTCATTTGGCCTTCCCGCACCCCTGCACCCCCTCCACTCACTCGTGACCCATCCTGACTGCCCCACACTCGTTAACCACTCCCCCACTTCCACTTGGAGAGCCCTCATTACCCTATCGTTCTTCTCCCCAAGGAACACCCTCTCATCTGTCCAGCCCATTGCTATGTGGTCTGCACTAGGCTGGATTGGAGACACAGGCCCAGCCCTTTGAGGACACACAGAACGAGTGCGAGGGAACTGTCAGGGACTCTAGAACAAATCACGGGCAAGGGCTTGGTTTGGGTTTTCTGTACTGGGAGGAGAGAGAGATTCGGTAGAGAAGAGGAGGAGAGAGACTCTTTTCCAATCTCTGGCCTCCCATGACATACACTGCACATGCCCAGATGCTGGCTTCTGATGGTTTCCAGAGCCCCTGTGTCCACTCCTGGGACTCCTTGAGCCATTGTGGACACTGTGTCCTTGTTGCCACCTATCTAGATGTCATCCCTTCTCAAAGGAAGCCCTAGAAGAGTCAGCTCCCTTGCCCACCCAGCGCAGAGTACTGCTTTTCTCCCAGTGTTACCCTGGAAGGGAGCTAGCCCCAGCTTCTGGAGGAGTCTGTTAGGCATCACTTTTTCCAAACCCTTTATGCATTACCACCCTGGGACTAATTTATAGTTTCTGGCTCTGTGAAGCAAAACATCTGTTTATCGTCCTAAATTTATCTCACATAGGCCTAGGAATTTTGAAATTTGGCAAGTGTTTGCAACTTTATATTATTTTGGTCCCACCTCTTCCTTATTAGCCTCTTGTTCTTCTGCTTCTGTCACCTGTACTCCTGCTGCAGGTGACCACTAATTTCTTAGATCTTTGCTGCCATGGGAAGGCTGTTATTCCCAGGTAGCGATGCCCTCATTTTAGGACAACTTGAGTTAAGTTTTCAAGCTCATGTGCAGTGCTTAGTTTACATGATTTTTTAAAAAATAGAACATTGTAGGTCTGGTTTATATACAATAAGAGACCATTTTAGTTGGACACATTGACAAGTTTTGACAGATTTATACACGTATGTAACCACCACCACATTTTTTTTTTACCACCACCACATTTGAGATACCAGACACATATGACCTCAGAAAGTTACAAAAAATTTAAAATAATGGAATTCTCCATTGTTTTGTTCCAGTCAACGTCCATCTCCCAGCTCCAGGTAACCACTGATCTACTTTCAGCTGTAACCGCTTAGATCTGTCTTTTCTAGCACTTGGCGGTTGAACCCTCTTGAAGATCTATTTTCCCAGCCCACTAGTTGTCCTGAGAGCAGAGAGAGGCAACTACTGACAGGAAGCAGAAAAATCTGGGTCAACTGGCCCTGCACTGCCTCCTCGAAGGAAGTGTTCAGTATGATGTCAATATTGATGTGTGGAGTCGAGAAAAAGTTGGGTTGCCCTAGACTGTGTTCATTATGTCCTTGCTTCAGTGATGCGATGTTAGGTGAGGTGTCTGACTAGATGCCTTGAGATATCTGAGAAATTGTCTGTCTTCTGGGAGCTCAGTTTAAAGAGAAAGACAGAATACAGTCACATAAAGATAAAGGAACACTAGACCCCTAAGGTCAAGAGGGACAGAGGGATGTGGGTGAGAGCAGCCACTTAGTAGGAATGAGGGTCATTTAGTGTGCTGTGGGTCTGAACTTTCACGAGAAAGGGAGAGATCTGCAGTAGGATGGGTAGCAAAGATCAGACTCTACAAGGCCTTGTAGGCCACATCAAACAAGATGGACTTTGGGAACTTGAACCTCAGATCAACAGGGAGCCAACGAAAGGGCTAATTGGTAGAGTGACAAAAACCACTGATGTTTAAAACCTTCTCTTTCCCTTAACAAGCCCAGCCTTGACTTGCTTCTCCATTGTAGGCCTCCGGGTCCTCCCTGTCTTTTCCCAGATGCTTTCTGCTGCTCTCACCCACATGCCTCTGTCCATCCTGGTCTCAGGGGCCTGGTTTCCTGTGCTTGCTGCCACGTGCCGTGCCTTCCCCTCCATTGCTTCTTCATCTTCTATTCATACGTCAAGTCTCACATTAACCATCAGATTCTTCTATAAGGGCTAAGTGCCCTTCCTGTTGTTGTTAGGTGCCTTTGAGTCTGTTCCAACTCATAGCATCCCTATGTACAACAGAACAAACCACCACCCTACCCTGCACCATCTTCACATTTGCTCTTATGTTTCACCCCATTGTTGCAACCACTATACCAATCCATCTTGTTGGGGACCTTCCTCTTTTTCACTATCCCTTGCTTTATTAAGCCTGATGTCCATCTCCAGGGACTAGCCTCTCCTAGTAACAGTCCAAAGTATGTGAGACGAAGTCTTGCCCTCCTTGCCTCTAAGGAGCATTCTGGCTGTACTTCTTCCAAGACAGAATTGTTGGTTCTTTTGGCAGTCCAGGGAACTTTTAATATTCCTTGCCAACATCACAGTTCAAAAGTATCGATTTTTCCATCAGTCTTCCTTATTTAATGTCCAACTTTCACATGCATAAGAGGCAATTGAAAATATTGTGGCTTGGGCCAGGCACACCCTAATACTCAGATAGGTTATGCATTGGGCTGCTAAATACAAGGTCAGCAGTTCAAAACCACAAGTTGCTCCTCAGGAGAAAGATGAGGCTTTCTACTTATATAAAGTGTTAAATACTTGGAAAGCCACAGGGGCAGTTCTGCCCTGTCCCATAGGGTCACTATGAGTTGGAATCAACTGGATGGCAGTGAGTTTGGATTTTTTCCCCTGGATGCTAGATAGAGTTACAATCCTCATAGACTATAAATTCTGTGTTGTCAAGGATCATGTCTGTCTCATTCATTGTTCAGTCCCCTGTACCTTTTAATGCCTAGAATATATTAAATTCTTAGAAAATGAGTTAATATGAATTCTGAATGACCTTAGCTATTCATTGAAAAATTTGATCTGGGTGTGTTTGCAGGATGGGAAGTGAAGAACCTGGGGTAGGGAGACTAGTGACAGGAAAATGTCAGTGTATACACATGTTGCCTGTGTTAGCAACCCAGATCTTCCTTGGCAAGGCTTACAGAAAAAGAAGAAGAAAAAAAAACAAAGGCAAAGAAAGAATAAAAGTGAAAGAGGTAAGTAAGATTTACTTTGATTGAGCAAGCAAGGAGCAAACTAGGACTTGAGTCGCCAAGGCAAGTACACCAGGAAAGGGGATTTGCAGATTTATATACCTACACCAGGAAGTAAATGGCGAAGATTATGACTATGTAACAGATTTCCAAGGAATAATCATGAATATACATGGGGGCAGGGTTATGATTCTTGGCCAGGAAATGATTTGTCAGACCCCTTGTATCTAAATCCTGTGTGACTTGTTCTGGTGACTTTGTATTCTTTGACCAAAGTTCTTTTGTTCTGGGGTCAACAGTAGTTTGCTGCTATTCTTTCTGAGCCTATTTAGTGGACCAGTATTTATAACTGATACTCACAGGGAAGAAAATACTCAAAAGAATCAGATTATGAGGAAGGAAAGAACAGGTTAATCGTGTACAATAGATGAGGTATGTATTTCAACATCCTGTGATAATATCTCTGATATCCTAAGGTTGGATTCATTGGAAAAGCTAGGGAATTTTCAGCATTGCATAGGACCAAGTGGGTCAAGGGGTCGTCTCATCTGCATTCATGTTTATATCTGTGTTGGCAGTCAGGCTAAGAATTATTCAAGTTTGAATCACAGTGTACCTCTGCCTTAAAAACTGGGCATTGGGTATTATTATTGTTAGGTGTCATCAGATCACGTCCAGCTCATGGCATTCCCACGTATAACATAACAAAACACTGCCCAGTCTTCTACCATCCTCGCACTTGTTGTGTTTGAGCCCATGGTTGCAGCCACTGTACCAATCTATCTAATTGAAGGTCTTTCTCTTTTTCAATGACCCTTCACTTTATCCAGCTTGAAGTCCTTCTTTAGGCGTCCCTCTTCTAAGACAGATTTTCTCATTCTTGAAGCCCATGGTATACTCAGTTTTCTTTGCGAACACCAGACTTAGGTCGGGTGTACCACAGTCCTCAAAGTGACATCTTTACTCTTCAACACTTTAAAGAAGTCTTAAACCCACAGGGGCAGTTCTACCCTGTTCTGTAAGGTCATTATGAGTTGATACTGACTCGATGGCAGAGAGTTTGGTTTTAGAGTTTTGTGTGGCAGCATATTTGCCCAATGCAATATGTGATTTGATTTCTTTTTAAATTTAATTTAATTTAATTTATTTTTGTGTGTGATTTGATTTCTTGACTGCTACTTCCATGATTGTGAATGTAAGTAAAATGAGATCTTTGACTATATCAATCTTTTCTCTATTTATCGTTATGTTGCTTATTGGTCCAATTGTAAGGGTTTTTTTTACATTATGATATAATCCCTTCTAAAGTGTGTAATCATTAATTTTCATTCATTGGTGCTTCAAGTTCTCTTCATTTTCATCAAGCAAGGCTATGTCATGAGTATACTGATGGTTAACGAGCCTTCCCCCAGTCTTTTTTTTAAATTAGGGGCTCATACAACTCTTATCACAATCCATACATCCTTCCTCCAATCTTGATGCCATGTTCTTCTTCATAGAATCCAGAGTCTCAGATTATTTGCTTGGCATGTGGATTGAGTAAATATGGTAAAAATATCAACTCTGATGCATAGCTTTCTTGGTTTTAAACCATTCAATATCATCCCTTTATTCTGTTCCAGTGACTACCTCTTGTTCTATGTACAGATTATGCATGAATACAGGTAAGCGTTCTGAAATTCTCATTCTTTGGAATGTCATCTTTTAGTTTGTTATGATCCATACAGTCAAATGACCTTGCACTATCAATAAAACATAAGTAAACATTTTTTGGGTATTTTCTGTTTTCAGCCAAGATCCATCTTACATCAGCAATGATATCTTCTGCTATACATTCTTTTCTGAATCTGGCTTGAATTTCTAGAAGTGCCCTATGAATGTACTGCTGCAACATTGTTGAATTAGCTTCTGCAAAATTTCAATTGCATGTGATATTAATGATATTGTTCAATGATTTCTGTATTCTGTTAGGTCAATTTTCTTTGGAATAGGCACAGATACAGATTTCTTCTGGTTGCCTGGCCAGATAGCTGTCATCCAAATGTCTTGGCCTAAATGAGTGAGTCCCTCTAGTGCTACATCAGTTTGTTAAAGCACTTCAATTGGTGTTCTTTCGATTCTTGGGGCATTGTTTTGTTGTTGTTGTTGTTGTTGTTGTTTGGCGAATGTCTTCAGTGCAGCTTGAACTTCATTCTTCAATACCATTGGTTCTTGATCACATGCTACTTCCTGAAATGGTTGAAAATCTACCAGTGTTTTTTATGTATTCCTTCTCTCTTCTTTTTATGTTTCCCATGTCATTCAATATTTTACCTATATAATCCTTCAGTATTTCAACTTGAGGCTTGATTTTTTTTCTTCAGTTCTTTCATTCTGAAATATGCTCAGTGTGCCCTTCTCTTTTGGTTTTCTAACTCCAGGTCTTTGCACATTTCCTGGTAATATGTTGGTTTGTTTTCTTGCGATGACCTTTGAAAATTTCTGTTCCGCTCTTTTACTTCCTTTCAGTCACTTACACATTTCTGCACTCCAGAGAAAGTTTCAGCCTCTTCTGACAATTATTTTGCTCTTTCCTTTCTTGTCTTTTTAATGACCTTTTCTTGTATGATGTTCTTGATGTCATCCCACAACTTCACTGGTCATCTCTCACTAGTGTTCAATGGGTCAGCTGTGTTCTTGAGAGAGTTTCTAAATTCCGGTGGGAGATACTCAGGGTTGTGTTTTGGCACTTGTGGCTGTACTTGAATTTTCTTGAGCTTCAATCTGAACTTGCATATGCGCAATTTATGATCTGTTCCACACTTGGCCCCTGCACTTGTTTTGGCTGCTGACACTTAGCTTTCCATGATCTCTTTTCACAAATGTAGTCTATTTGATTTCTGTGGATCTCATCTGGTGAGGCTCATATATACAGTCTTTGTTTATGTTGTTGAAAAAGGTTATTTGCAGTGAATAACTCATTGGGGGGCGGGAGCTTTGCAAAATTCTATAATGTGATTTTTAGCATGGAAAGATCACCATGGCTATATTTGCTAATGAGTGGATCTTATTTGTTTCCAATCACCAGTAACTATCCATTCATCTTGATTGTTCAATCCATTTCAACTGAAGAAGTTGGTAGAATTCTTCAATTAATCATTGGCTTTAGTGTTTGGTGCATACATTTGAATAGTTGTCATGTTAAAGTCTTTCTGTAGATGTATGAACATTATCCTATCCCAGAAAGTATTGTATTTCAAGAAAGATCTTGAGATGTTGGAAATTAAGAGGTCAAAGAGGCAGATGATGCAAATATGCGTGCTCGTTAAATGGTTTTTTATTTGTTACCTACTATGTGCCAGGTACTGTTCAGGTATTGGTGATATAGCAAAACCCCCTGCTTTTCTGAGGCTTATCTTTTAGTTGGATGTAAATTGTAACAAAGAAATACATAAATATATAGAGTATTAAGTGGTGCTAGATGCCCAGGAGACAAATAAAATGAGGAAGGGAACTAGGAAGTATAAAAAGACAGAAGATTGTCATTTAAATAGGGTGGTCACAGAGGTCACATTTGAACAAAAACCGATAGAAAATGAAGGAGAGCTCTATGTGATATTTGAAGGGAAAAAAGGATTCCAGACAGAGGACATGGCAAGTGTGAAGTCCTTGAGTTAGGGGCCTGCTGCTAATGTTCTATATCAGTAAGAAAGACAAGGGGAAAGAGACAGGAGGTAAGGTCCGAGCTGTGCATCCCTAACCAAGTCTAACCAACCAGCCCACTGCTGTGGAGTTGATGTAGCAATCCTGTAAGACAGAGTAGAACTTACTTCTAGGGTTTCCTCAGCTGTAAATCTTTATGGAAGCAGACTGCCACATCTTTTTCCACAAAGTCGCTGGTGGATTTGAGCCAAGGACCATTTGGTTAGCAGCCAAGTGCTTAACCACTGCACCACCAGGGATCCTGGTTAATCAAATAACCCATGGAAAGTTAAATTGATCATAATAGAGCTCCATTAGTCATTTGTCCTTAAAATGCATGAATGTCAGGCATCATAAACTGTGGCGAGCTCAAAACATCACTGGCAATGCCCCAATAACAAAATGTCCTTCCCTCAAATGGTGAAAATTCCAGCTGATGTGTGTGTGCACGTGCAGGAGAGCTGTGCAACATTGCCAAGATTGCCCGACAGCCAGAATTCTGAGTAGAGAACTGAGTTCGTGTCTGTCGTGAACTCCAGTTCAAGGCCAATTTTCATTTATGACTAACAAGTTTTAGTACCCCCTTAGAACTCATTTGGTTATCATGGGAAAAAAATCAAAGTCTGAAATTTCACGTCATTCTCCTCTAAGAGCCAAAGAAAAGCCTTGTGTTTTTGGATCATTTTATGATTTCTCAAGAGAACCCTTCGGACGATACTTTAAGAAATCAATGTTGATCTAAATGGAGGGTGACTCGGGTAGGGGTGAATGGGGAGGATTGGTACACAGCCAAAAGAGAGTCTTAGATGACTCAAATTTTGTCCATAGAAGAAAGGACAGCCAGAGAGGAGCAGAATCGTGGGGAAGTTGATATGTTTCTGGTTGCCCAAACTAAGATGCCCTCACTTTTTTCCATTTATTTATTTTTATTTTCCAACAGTTGTATTGGTACAAAATTTACACACCATATAATGGCATAGTTCACTGGATCATATCAAGGGGAATTGTCAAGTCCCCACCACGTCTATCTTAGAGCGTTCCCTCTCCTCTTGTTGGGATCGTCTCTAAAATGAGCTATGTGTCCTCACGTTTACAACCCTTTTCCTCAGGGTCATCCTTACACTCTATCCTTACACCCTAGAAACTACCCTTTACCCCTTTACCCCCTCAATCAAACTACTTCATATTGACTGCCACCTGTCTAACACAGTATAGCTCACTGGAGTGCTGTAATAGTGCTGTAACTGTTCTTCCTTCACCCACAGGTGTGCTCCTTCCACTCCATTCTCTACACGCTATTGAGAAGAAGAATCTTTTCAAACTGCCACTTTTATTTTATCACACACCCCCTACACACACACACACACACACACACACACACTCATAACCCTTCAG
Organism: Echinops telfairi; assembly: GCF_000313985.2. Taxonomy (NCBI): domain Eukaryota; kingdom Metazoa; phylum Chordata; class Mammalia; order Afrosoricida; family Tenrecidae; genus Echinops; species Echinops telfairi. Next base: position 32,199,929 of record NW_022103922.1, read on the forward strand.
TGATTCCCACTGCCCTTAGGTCAGGGACTAAATCTTCAGATCACCCTGCAAGAGTCTATCTGGACTGAGGCCGACTTGGGTCTCTAAGTCTTCATTTATACCACCCTTTCTTCCCCCGTTACTTTTATGCTTCAGTTCCATATGCTGCCTCCTCTCTCTTGAATACTCTTCACACCCGTTCTGGCACATGAAGAGTTTATCCCAAACATCAGTCTTCGCAATCTGTTCCAACGCTCCCGACCGTGTTCCTGAAGAACAGTTTCCTCTATTATATCATCTCAGCGATCTGCGTTCCTTTTTTTCAACACCCTGCATCACAGTTTGCAATTATTCACTTATTGGATTCCTGGCTTTCTCTTTCATTAGACTGTGAGCTCCTTGAGAGCAGGGCCTGTAGATGCTTTGCTCACATCTGGGTACTTAGCTCCTAACACAGTGGCCATCCCACCAGACGTTCTCAATCAGTGACTGATGAATGGAATGTCGCAGGGGAAGGAGCATGAGTGCTATGAAAGTGTGTGGCAGGCCATCCGAGTGCTGACTCTGGGGATTGAGTAAAAACTTTTGGGGAGAACGCTGCATTTACGATTTGGACAGAGGAAGAAGAATCCAAATCAGAATGAAGAAGCAATGACCAGTGAGGCGAGACAACAAAAAGCCAACGGAAGAGTGTGTTCGTAGTGAAAGTGTGTGGTCAGCTACGTTACATGTTACTGAGCGGTCCATGAAAATGTGAACTCAGATGTAGACATTAGGTTTAATAACGGAAGTGACTGAGGAACTTGGCAAGGACAGTTCTGGGGATTAAAGCCAGACTGAATTAAGCTAAGAAGGCACTAGAAATCGAATGAGCATGGTCTGTTTTCTTAAAAGATGAAAAGTGAGATGTGAATATCACAATGCTGAGAGGAAAGACCTTGATGGAGAGAAGACCTGAAGGTAGAGGAGACAGATCAAATAATGACTAGCGTGAAGGCACCGGGGGGAGAGGGGCTTGGATAGAACAGTTTTGGAAGGAGAAGGAACGCTTCCTAACAGAAGAGAAGAGAAGAGGAAGGGGTGGGTGCAGATGAGGATAATTTAGAGGTTTCGTGGCAGGAAGTTGAGAGTGTTTTCTCTTCTCTTTTCCTCGTGGTGTTACAGAATTCCTTCTGGAAGTGATAACTAGAAAACAAATTTTGCCAGTGCCTGCTCCATTTTGTTATGATTACAGTCATGCTATTTTCAGAGTTATGGTCTGAGGTTTGTCATGCATAATTATCAGATTACAAAACAGCTGTGAGCATTTGAGGCCAGGACTTGGTCTTCTCCTCCATTTACTGTGGAACCTAGCACATTGTTAGTACTCGGTCCATGCCAGGTTCTCAAAGAATAACGGAGAGGGCAGATCTGCTTATCCTTGGGCTTTGCAGCGTGCCGGCTGAGGCTGAAGAGTCATTTTGATTCTCTGGCTCCAGCTGAGAGAAAACCACATGAAACGGTTTTCTGTCTGTTAGGAATTTGTACAGAGTGCTCAGTCAGTTGCCGAACACTGGCAGAGTTGTATTGGAGAAGCAGCAAAAGGCAGGCCATGGATCAAACTTTTTGGTTTCCCAGTTTCATATCTCACAGCACTTTGCCCTATTCTGAGAGCTCACTGGATTATAGTTTGAATGGTGGATTTACATCCTCCACTTAGCCACTTTGCTCTCCTCCCAGACTTGAGAACCTTGGGAATGGGAACCAATTCACTGTTGATGCTTCTTGAGCTGCCTCCTTAAGAAGTGGCACAATCATGATAGTGTAGTTGCGTGTCGTTGAGTCAATGCAGACTCATGGTGATGCCGTATGATGGAGTAGAACTGCCTAATAGGGTTGCCGAGGCTGTAAGCATTACAGGAGCAGACCACCAGGTCTATCCTCCTGCAGACTACCCTGTAGGCTAGTAGCTGAGCACTTATCCATTGGCACACACCAGATGCCTAATAAATATTTGACAAATGAATGATGGAAAGGTGTGTCCTGCAATACTCTGAAACAGAAAGAAACTTTTCTTTCTGAGTTTACGGGTGAACCACATGCTTCTTTTATCCTAGCCAAAGAAGCCCAATTCTGTTAACAGCCTGAATTCTATCATAGTCCTACTAGAGAGACCCTACTCCTGGTGCGGGCTGCTGACCAGAGGGTCAGTTCAAATCAGTTCCTGTGAAGATTCGCAGTCTCAGAAACCTTAGTACGAGTTGCTATCCGCTTGATGGCAGTGGGTTGGGTGGGGTTCCCCTGGTCTTAACTTCAGTCTCTATCTTTTTTTTTAACCTCACATCCAGTTTCATGTTCACTATTTTCATTTCAGTGTACCATCATGAGATTGTCCTGAATATTTAAAAAAATAAATTAACATATAAGTGGATGCAACAATTTGTTCATCCCTGGATAGCCCTGGATGTGGCTTGTCCCACAATTCTGTATGCTGGTTAATTATTGTGCTCCCTCTGCCTGGGATACTCAGGTCTTTGCTACTCCTCTTTCTCTTTCTGGGCGTGACAAACTCTACACCAAACCCAAATCCAAGCCTACTGCCGTTGAGTTGATTCTGACTCATAGTGACCCTATAGGACAGAATAGAACTGCTCCATAGGGTTCCCGTGGCTGAAAAGTCTTATGGAAGCAGACTGCCCCATCTTTCTCTTGCAGCACAACCAGTGGGTTTGAAACACAGAACTTCCTGTGTGCTCACCTGATGCATCACCCACTGCATCACCAGGGCTTCTGACAAACTCTGCTCCTGGCCATTGGGTTGATTCTGATTTGACTCACAAGGACCCTATAGGACAAAGTAGCACTACCCCTTTATGTTTTCAAGGCTGTAAATCTCTGGGAACAGAAAGCCTCATCTTTCTCCTGTAATTAGCAGTCCAACGTGTAACCACTATGCCTCCAGGACTCCTGGACAAACTCTCAGGCTTTTTTTAAAAATTAAATTTTTAAAATTTTAATTGAACTCTTTAAGTTGCAAAGAACACAGATCACTCAAGTTAGTTCAAGTAAAGGGCTGCAGGGGTGAAGATGAAAGATGTATGTGTGAGTGTGTGTGTGTGTGGTCTGTATTGGAGCCCTGGTGGCATGGTGGGTTACACACTAGGCTGCAAGGTCAGCTGTTCAAACCCACTAGCCACTCCTTGGGGAGAAGATGAGGTTTTTCTGCTCCCGTCATTCTACTTTGTTGTATAGGATTGCAATGAATGAGAATTGACTTGATGGCAGTGAGTTTTATATTGTATAGAGGTATTATAAATACATAGGTCTAGACTTGGAATGATAAAACTGAATCTATTAGTTCTGAAATAAGTGGGGGTCAACTCCTCTCTCCATATAGCTCATGGCATCTTTATTTCTCTTAGCAGCTCTATCTGATTCCCTGCTCTCAACCCCTAACTCACCCTCTTTCCCGTGATTTCTGTTCTCTCATAATGTGTGTGTCCAGCTCATCCTGGCCTCTGTCTGCCTCACCAGCATGTCCATCTCTCTGTCCTACTACTGGTTCTCTCTGTAACCTCAGTCAGATTCTTGGAGTGGGAATCTGGTAGACACCAGCTTCTCTGTTCCCCACTAGCCCGTGTCAGGAAAGCATGGCTGTCTGAGCAACCACAGACCTCAACCAGCAGGTTCCCTCAGAAGGAGGGGGGGGGGGTTCTCTGCGCTCCTCCAATGCCAGGTGCTTTACTCCACATGAACTATATGGTTTCTGTTATAGCCCGTTCTCACCAATTGTGTTAGAAGGGGCCTCAGATTTCTTCCAGTTCAATACTTTCATTCAGGGCTGATATTTACATTAGAAAAGGTTCTGTCCTTCACAGAAAGCCTTTACTGTGGGATTTTTTCCCCCTTTTAAAGAGCACATTTCTGCAATGAATTTAAAAATACAGCACACTTTGTATATCACTTTTGAAGATCTTTAAATAGGACACTTCCACCCACTTCTGGCCACAATAGCAGGTAGTCCTGGCCTTGCCAGACAACTATCAACCTGGATACAATGTAGGAGGTGACACTATAGGAGGTGACTGTTGTTAAGTGTTGGACAGTAGATAATAGTGGACAATGATTCTGGAAGGCAGAAAACACCCAATATGAGGCACATATTTGCCATATATCTCGGCTTAGGGAACGTTTCTGATCATGGCACTGAGAGATAGGACAACAGGGTAATCCAGAGGCTGGAATTAGCAGACCATGACTTTAGAGCAGTAATTATAAATATATTTAAAGACTTAGCGGAATGTTACCTTTTTACACCTTCAGTTATGCTTTTCTTTTTAATCATTTTATTGGGGGACTCTTACAAACCTTATAACAATCCATCATTCAATGGTATTAAGCACACATGTGCATGTGTTGCCATCAACATTTCCAAAACAATTTCTTTCTTCTTGAGCCCTTGGTATCAGCTCCTCTTTCCCCCCTCCCTCCCGTGCCCTCCCTCCCCCTGTGAAACATGGATCAATTCGATATTAATATTGTTTGTTCATGTCTGACCCTGTCCCTTACAGGTGTCTCCCTTCACCCACCTTCTGTTACTTGTCCCCCGGGTGGGGGTGGGGCTATCTAGCCAGAGAAGTGTTATCTTAATGGGTGGACACATGGGTGATCTAAGTAGAAAAATGGGAAGGATAAAAAAGCACCATTTTGAAAATGAGAAATGAATTACAGGATGTGAAGATGGACTCATTAAAAGGTCTAATCCGATAAATAGATAGCGACAAGATTAAAAAATCAAGAGTCTTTTTTTATTATTAAAAGATCATTAAAAAATATTATTTTATTGGGAGTTCTTACAACTCTTGTTACAATCCATTGCATCAGGCATGTTTATACATATGTTGCCTTCATTCTTTTCTAGATATTTACTTTCTATTGAACCCTTGGTAACTCCTCTTTTTATCCCTCCCCTCCACCATGGCCCCTTGATAGATTGTAAATAAATTATTATTTTTATCTCTCACACCAACTGCTGTCTCCCTTCCCCCGTGTTTTCTATTGTTCTTCCCCCTGGAGAGGGGTGTATGGTTGTGTGTCTGTCATTGCGATAGGTTCCCCCTTTCTCCCTTGCTCCCTGCTGCCTTCCCCCTGCCCTTCTAGTATTGCTATCATCCCTCCTGTTTCTGGATTCTGTGTGTTGTGAGCTCCCATCTCTTTTTTTTAAAAAATAATTTTATTGGGGGGCTTGTACAACTCTTATCAGAATCCATACACCCATCCATTGTGTCAAGCACATTTGTACATTTGTTGCCATCATCATTCTCAAAAAATGTTCTTTCTCCTTGAGCCCTTGCTATCAGCTCCTCATTTTTACCCTTCCCTCCCCACCCCACTCCCTCGTGAACCAAACCCAGAGTCTTAACCACCTGTTGGGATAGAGCTCACAACACACAGAATCCAGAAACAGGAGGGACGATAGCAATACTAGAAGGGCAGGGGGAAGGCGGCAGGGAGCAAGGGAGAAAGGGGGAACCTATTGCAATGACAGACACACAACC
>NW_022103922.1:32205919-32213175 GCF_000313985.2 Echinops telfairi
ATGTTCCTAAATGTGGTAGAAAACATAGAGTATTATCAGAAGCTTAGTGAGCCCCAGGCTGGGTAAACACATAGGAAAACCACACTGAGGCCCTTCATAGTTGCACTACTGAACACCAAAGATAAAAGTAACATTTAGAAGTTGCCAGAGGAAAACAATACATTGCATACAAAGTAGCAATTCTATGATTTATGACTGACTTTTCATCAGAAACAATGGAGGCCAGAGGCAATTGAATGTCACATTTAAAACACTGAAGGAAAATTGCTACCACCCCCAAATTATAGATTCAGCAAAAAGCATGCCTCAAATCAAGTCTCCAATGAATCCCCTCTGACCCTAGTCCAGGAATGTGAACAGCCTCTGTCTCAGACAGAGAGCCTTGGAAAGTGAATTTGGGCAGATGTAGTAAGGCTAAAATGTAACACATTATTTGATCTCCCCTTTCACTCATTTTTAATTTGTTACAGTTGGGGGGGTATTTTTTGGTTACTGTTTTAAAATATTTTCTGCTTTCTTTTCTTCTTTTTAAAAAAATCATTTGGGTGGGGCTTGTACAACTCTTATCACAATCCATACATACACCCATTGTGTCAAACACATTTGTATATTTGTTGCCATTATCATTCTCAAAACATTTTCTTTCTACTTGAGCCCTTGGTATCAGCTCATTTTTCCCCTCCCTCCACCACCCTCCCTCCCTCATGAACCCTTGATAATTTTTTTTTTCATGTGTTACACTGTCCGACGTCTCCCTTCACCCACTTTTCTGTTGTCCGTCTCTCAGGGAAGGGGTTATACGTAGATCATTGTGATTAGTTCCTCCTTTCTCCCCCACCTTCCCCTTACCCTCCTGGTATCGCTACTCTCATTATTGGTCTTGAGGGGTTTATCTGTCCTGGATTCCCTGTGTTTCCAGTTCCTATCTGTACCAATGTACATCCTCTGGTTTAGCTGGATTTGTAAGGTAGAATTGGGATCATATAATGTGCGTGTGGGGGGAAGCATTAAAGAAGTGGAGAAAAGTTGTATGTTTCATAGGTGCTACACTGCACTCTGACTGGCTCATCTCCTTTCCATCTGTTTTCTCTTCTGTTGAGGTTTTTCTCAGTTTTATTTGGTCATTGTTGTTGGGTCTATTTTTGTCTTTGTCTTTCCTTTGTATGATTTTCTGTATAGGGAATACAGGATAGGTAAATCTATAACTGGACAGCAAATGGATCAAAAATTTCCTAGGGGCATGGTTGGGATGAAATGGAAGTCAACAACAATGAATACAATAAAGAAGAAAATGTTCTAAAGTCTATTATGGTGATGATTGCACAACTCTTAATATGATTATATGACTGAACTATTGAATTGTATAGTATGTGAATTATATCTCCAAAAACACTTTTTTTAGGAAAATGAATAATGATATTTTCAGATAAACTACAGCTGAGAGAACTTGTTATCAGCAAACCTTCACTACAAGAAATAAAAAAACTCACTACCATCAAATTCATTCTGACTCATAGCAACTCTGTCCTATATTTACAAGACTACAAATCTTTATGGGAGTAGAAAGCCTCATCTTTCTCCTGAGGAGCTGCTGGTCGTTTCAAACAGCCAACCTTGTGGATCACACCTCAAAGCTTAATCACTAAACCAGCAGGGCTCCTGGACCGGTGCAGGAGGGCTGCAAAAGCAGATACCTACACTTTGTCCTGGATTATAAACTATAGTACCAACCTCTTTAATTACCAGGGAGGCACTAAGTAACTATTTTTCTGAAAAGGGGCAGTAGATCAGATACGTGTGGGAACTTATGATCTACATGATGCAAAGAAAAACATTTGACAAAACCAACTAGTCATTTGATTAAAAAAAATTCAACACATTAGGAACAGAAAGGAACAAAAAGGTCATTTATCAAAAACTCAAGCTAACATCATGCTTACTGAACACTTTCCCCCTACAGTTAGCAACAAGAGAAGGATGCCTGCTTTCACTGTGTACTCAAGCTTGTATTGGAAGTTCTTACCAGAATAAGTAAGCAGGGAAAAGAAAGAAAGGATATTTTAGGATTAGAAAGAAAAAAAAAGTAAAAAAAAAGGTATCTCTACTGCTGATGATATATATAGGAAATCCCAGAGAATCCATACAAAAAAAAAGCTAGAAATAATAATTTGATTCAGCAAGGTTGCAGGATATAAGAGCAACATGCAAAAATGAATTTTTTTAAAAAATGAATTTTATTTCTATACACTAATGATGAGCCATCTAAAAAGAAGCTAAGAAGATAATTCCATTTATAATAGCATAAAAAAGAACAACATGCTTAGGAATAAGGTAGTATAAGATTTGTACACTGAAAACTGTAAAACTACTGAAAGAAATTCAAGAAAGCTTAAATAAATGGAAAGGCATCCTGTGTTTGTGGATTGGAAGACTTAATATTGTCAAGGTGGCAATATCCCCCAAAGCAACTTTGATATAATCCCTATCAAAGTCTCAACTACCTTTTTTTTTTTTTTTCAAAATTGGAAAATCCAATCCTAAAATTCCTGTGGGATTTCAAGGGACACTAAATAGTCAAAACAATCTCGGGGGTGGGTGGGGGGGGAATAATGAGGAGGACTCACACTTTCTGATTTCCAAATTTACTATAAACCCACACTAATCAAAGCATTACATTACCAGAGTAAGAATAACTGTATAGACCAATGGGATAGAATTGAGAGCCCAGAGAAACTATACATACAACTGTATCAATTTATTTGTGACCAAGGTGCCAGGACCACTCACTATGAGGGGGTAATGATCTCTTCAGCTAATGGTGCTGGCTCAACAACATCCATATGCAAAAGTATCAAGTTAACATTTATCTCATATCATATACAAAAATTAGCTGAAAATAGATCAAAGGCCCAAATGTAAGCGCTGACACTCCAAAACCCTTAAAACCTAATACTGTACCTTGTTCATGATCACACAACCAGGCAGCTGCAGTCTCTAAGCTCCCTGCTCCTCCTCAGAGTCGAGCTGCTTCAGTAACTCTTACAAGGCTCCATTCCTCCCATTCCTTTAACCTCCCCAAATCACTGCACCATACACTGTATTTAGACTTTGTACCACAAAAGACAGTTACAAGGGTCAAATGAAATGATGTCCTCAAACGTGTTTAGTAAACAGAATGCTGCTATATAAATGGAGGGTATTGTTACTGTCATTCCTCTGCTGTGACGCTCTGAAATTTCCAGGCTCCATTCCAAAAGGGATTTTTTGGGACCTCGGGAACACACCTTTCAACTACTCATAAATTGCCCTGGAAGTGGGGCTCAGTTGCATTGCAGGGCAGACTAAGAGGGGATAATAAAATAATTACAACACAAAGCCCCCTGTTCCTTGTGGGCTTACTGTGCTCTTGGCTGCGGATGAGGTGCTAGTCATGCATTATTTCATTTTATCCTCACAACAATGCTAAGAAGAGAGCACTGCTAGTTTTTACACTTTATAGGTAAGAGAATGAGGCATAGAAACCAAGACTCTTGCTGCTGGGCTCAAATATAGTCATGACAGAGTCATGTGTCGACGAGATGGATTGTCACAGCCAAGGTTTTCTCTAGAGCACCAGTACTAGTCTTATCTGGAAAAGGCTGCATAGAGTTAGCATGTGTTCTCCTAGGCTTCCCATCTGGGGAAGGATGGGGTTGGTCTTTTATCCCTTCTGCCTTGTGAGCAACAGGCCAACTCTAATTGGCACTGTTCATGCTCTAATTTGTAGTTACATTGTAAAGGAGTTCTTGTCGGTTGGGCTGCTAACTACAAGGTCAATGGTTTGAACCCACCAGCTGCTCCCTGAGAGAAAGGTGAGGTTGCTGATCTCATAAAACTTTAAAGTCATGGAAATCCAAAGGGCCAGTTTGGATCAGAATTGACTCTGGTAGCAATGAGTTTTGGAGTTTCTCATCATATTTTAAACTTTAAAAAACATTACACATTCACATTACAAATATCAAAACCATGGTGATAAGTTTACAGCATTGGCCCTCTCCCCACAAAACCACTCTCAACACTCTTAGATCCAAATACACACATATTCTTAAAGTCACCAGGTGGGTCATCCATTGTAGCTGGCTTTCTTATCTAACAATGTACCTGATGTACTAATACATAATGGTCTATCCCATTCTTCTGAAAGCATGCATAGCATTCCATTGAATGGCTATACCATGATTGATTTTGTAGGCCTTTCTCAATGAATATTTGGATTATTTTTCCAGTGTGAGGAAATGTTAGAAATTGTAGCTCAGCAAACAATTTTGCACATGTCTTATGCACTGTGCATTTCCTTAAAAATATTTTATTGGGGGCTTGTACAATTCTTATCACAATCCATACATACATCCATTGTGTCAAGCACATTTGTACATTTGTTGCCATCATCATTCTCAAAACATCTGCTTTCTGTTTGAGCCCTTGGTATCAGCTTCTCATTTTCTCCCTCTCTCCCCACCACCCTTCCCTCACGAACCCTTGATAATTTATTATTTTGCCATGTGTTACACTGTCCGACATCTCCCTTCACCCTCTTCTGTTGTCCATCCCCCAGGGAGGGGATTATATGTAGATCCTTGTGATCAGTTCCCCCTTTCTACCCCATCTTCCCTCCACCCAGTATTGCCACCCCTGAGGGGTTCATCTGTCCTGGATTCCCTGTGTTTCCAACTCTTATCTGTACCAGTGTACATCCTCTGGTATAGCCAGGTTTATAAGGTAGAATTGGGATCATGATAGTCGGGGGGAGGAAGCATTAAAGAACTAGAGGAAAGTTGTATGTTTCATCGGTGCTATACTGCACCCTGACTGGTTAGCCTCCTCCCCACGACCCTTCTATAAGGGTATGTCCAGTTGCCTACAGACGGACTTTGGGTCTCCACTCTGCACTCCCCCTCATTCACAATGATATGATGTTTTGTTCTTTTGATGCCTGATACCTCGTAGCATTGACACCTCGTGATTACACAGGCTGGTGTGCTTCTTCCATGTGGGTTTTGTTGCTTCTCAGCTAGATGGCCGCTTGTTTAGCTTCAAGCCTTTAAGACCCCAGATACTATATCTCTTGATAGCTGGGCACCATCAGCTTTCTTCACCACAGTTTGCTTATGCACCCATTTGTCTTCAGTGATCGTGTCAGGAAGGTGAGCATCATGGAATGCCAGTTTAATTGAACAAAGTGTTCTTGCATTCAGGGAGTACTTGAGTGGAGGCCCAATGTCCATCTGTTACCTTAATACTAAACCTATAAATATATGCACATAGATCTATTTCCCCATCATCATATATAAACATATTTACACATGTACATGCCTGTATTTAGACCTCTATAAATGCCCTTTGCCTTATAGTTATTTCCTCTGTTTCCTTTTCCTTTCCTCTTGTCCCACTATCATGCTCAGTCTTCATTTGGGTTTCAATAATTCGTCTCGGTTACATTGACCTTGATCAAGCCCTACATGGCCTCCTACACCCTCCTGACCACCGATTTTGGATCACTTGTTGTTCCCTCATCCCTGGGTATGTTAACACCACTTCCTTTCCCCTGTCTCCCCCCTCCCATGTCCCCCCAGAACCGTTGGTCCCATTGTTTTCTTCTCCAGATTGTTTATCCCACCTATCTACACTGTGTATTTTCATAGGAAAAATGGAAGTGGAGTTGCTGAATTGAGGAGTATGTATATGCATTTTAAATTTCAATAGGAGGAAGACCATCAATGAGATAGATTGACCCAATGGCTGCAGCAGTGGCCTCAAACATAGCAATAATTGTAGGGATAGTGCTGAACTTGGCAGTGCTTCACTCTGCAGTACACAGGGTTGCTCTGAGTCAGAACCTATTTGATGGCACCTAACAGCGATAGCAACATTGCCAGTTGACCCAACGGAAGTTTGTATGATTGGGCTCGTTTCTCTGCATAGCACCATTTCAAAATGGTGAGGTCTCTTGTAACTAGAAACACGTATTGAGTGCCTTCTGTGTGCTTTAGATGCAGATTTGAACTACGTGTAGTGTAGCTGAAGGAAGATTTGTTCGTGAATTACCGTTCCTTGGGGACTGAGAGCTTTTTACCCTTTTAGAAACGGAAACTGCAAGCTGGTGAGGTATTTAGTTTCAATTTAGCTTAATGGAAACCTGTTAGTGAGTTTTAAAATAAGGACCAAGACAACTGAAATGGTAAACGACGTCTCCTGGGTCCCCGGAAGGAAGATGCAGCATCTGTGGCTTTGCCTGCCTCGAAGAGGCCCTCTTTCCAGGAGGAATCACGTTTCAACCTTGAAACCTTTGGTGGAGGTGTGAGCTGCTGAAGACTCCAGTGAGGGCATCCCTAGGGCGGGTGCTTCCTATCAGGAAAGAACCACACAAATACTACGTGGTTGAGGATAGAGCAGCATCTGTGCACGGGAGTATAATGTTTACAATCATCTTTGACTGGGCACAAACTCTGACCAGACATTGCACGATTCACCTATGTGCCTCGAATTATTGAATGTTCTTAACAAGGATTTCATTTTGCTTGGTGTCACAATCAATGTGCATGGAAGCAGCTCTCGAGAAATCAAACGACTCATGGCATTTGGCAAATCTGCACAAAAGCCAGTTTTAAAAAGTGTTGAAGAGCAAGGCTATTACTTTGAGGACTGAGGTGCGCCTGACCGAGGCGTGTTTTTCAGTCACCTCATATGTACTCGAAAGTTAGCATGAAGAAGGACGACAGCAGAAGAATCAAGGCCTTTGAATCACGGTGCTGGCAAAGAACCTTAAAAGTACCATGGACTCCCCCGCCCCCTCCCCTCTCTGTTTTCTCTGCACTAGGAACAGCTCGCATGCCACTGCCCCTCTTCCCCTAAAAATGCACGCCTGTGCCAAATTCCTCTCCACCCCTTCCCTGGTCAGGAGCACCTCCCAGCTGCTGAGCCAACCACTGTCTGTATTGGTGCAGAAACTGCCAGAGCACTGACAGCACGTCAGCAGCTCAACAGCCCCACGTTCCCTGACCTCACTGATCCCCAGTCACAGCTTCCAAACCAGCACCGTCTCAAGGGACATTGACACAGCTGCCAAGTTCATTGGGGCCGGGGCTGCCACAGTTGGAGTGGCAGGCTCTGGAGCTGGCATTGGGACTGAGTTTGGGAGCCTCATCCTTGGTGATGCCAGGAACCCTGCTCTGAGGCTGCAGCGATTTTCCTACGCCAGGGGTGTCAGAGGTGTCAAA